>NW_006949491.1:0-6641 GCF_000164805.1 Carlito syrichta | reverse complement strand
GCGGTCATAAAAATCAGAAGCCCTGTTCCCCCCAAGTCAGTCATAAAACCTAACAATATTTTATGTTAAAAACTGTCCATCAAGAAATTATCTGGCCTACCTGGATTGACTGTAGGTCATAGGACTCTCATTCCAGAGAGGGCTCTACCCCATACCTAGTAAGAAAGAATGCATGCACAGAAAGGCCAAGAAGGATCTAGATAGAAAAGCCCTATTGGTTTCCCCAGTCAGTCTGCTAATGTTAGAACATATTATTTTTGTCCAATTATATATATATGGGTCTCACTCCAACACCCAGACTGGAGTGCAGTGGCATGAACCTGTTTCACTGCTACCTCAATTTCATGAGTTCAATGATCCACTCAGTTCAGGTTCTCCAGTAGCTGGGACTATAACTATGATCCATTACACCCAGCTGGTCTCAAGTAATCGTCTCACTAGGACCTCGCAAATCACTAGGATTACAGGTATGGGACATCATTGCTGACCTTTGTCCAATTATATTTGTGCACGGCTGTTCATGATATCAATATATAATCTCATGGTGTATATTTGGAAAAAGCCAAATGAAACATTGATCATTTGTACAATGATCTTTTAAAATAACTTCATTTATTCTGTTATTTTTGCCAGGCTTGATGGCTCAGCCTGTAATCCCGTGCTTTGGGAGGCTGAGTTGAGTGGATTGCCTGAGCCTGCGGGTTTGAAACCCGCTTGGGCAAATTGGCGAGACCTCATCTCTACAATAAATTAAAAAATTAAGCCGGGCTCGGTGGCTCAGCCTGTAATCCCGCGCCTTTGGGAGGTTGAGGTGAGTGAATTGCCTGAGCCCGCGGGTTCGAGACCCGCCTGGGCAGCGAGGCCTCATCTCTACAATAAATCAAAAAATCAGCCGGGCTTGGTAGCGCATGCCTGTAATTCCGGCTACTCGGAAGACTGAGGCGGAGGGATCATCGGAGCCCAGTAGGCGAGGCTGCGGTGGCCAGGAGCGGCCATGGCACTCCAGTCTGGGCGACAGAGTGAGACTCCAACTCAAAAAAAAAAAAATTAGCCAGGTGTGCGAGCGCACCTGTAATTGCTGCTACTTGGATGACTGAGGCGGAAGGATTGCCGGATCCCAGCAGGTTGAGACTGCGGTGGCTGGGAGCGTGCCACTGCACTCATCTGGGCGACAGAGTGAGACTCCAACTTAAAAAAAATTATTTTAAATCTCACATTTTGGGGTACTGAGAGAAGTGAAGGCACCTGAGTATTTACCCCAGACAAGAGGAGAGATCAGAATGATGCAAAGCCCACTACACAGCTGGGTGGATGAAAGTGGTTTTCTCATGCCCAGAGCTCTGATACCTTTCCCCTCCACCCTGCGCTCTTGGAGAAGGTCACCTGGGACAGGGCTGTTGGGCGGAAGTGTTGGGGCAGGTCAGAAAAGGAAGAATCCTTCCTGGGATTTCTCAGGGCTCCTGGAACAGCAAAATTCTGAGCAAGTAGGTCTGTTTGGTTCAGGAAGGGAAGTGGGGGATGCCAGTGGAAGGAGAAAAGGCGAAAGAAGTACGGGAAAATAAAGTGGATACATAAATGTCACAAATCCTCTCTCCTAGACTCCCAAAGAATAGCATTCTGGGTGAGGGAGCACAAGCAATTTCTGGGCTAAGTGGAGTTCTCAGTGCTTCCCTGATTAGGCCACTTTTGTTGGGTCTCTTTCTTGGGGTTCAGCAGGCAAGTTTAAAGATGTGCCATGTTTTCCCTGGGAGGCTCCTGTGCACATCACCTGCCCCCTGCTCAGCCAAGGAAGACACTGAAGGCCCAGCACTATTCATGATTCCATGCCTGTTCAGTTATTGGCTCCCATCCCTTTCCCTTTCCCCACATAAACATACAAGCTCCCCTGAGTCCTGTCCTATTCCCAAAGCAAAGGAGAAATACACGTGAGAAAAAATAATTTTGAATTGGCAGAACATTTTCTTGGAGGGGGAAAGCTAAGAAAAAAAAAATGACTACACCATGTGCTGAAGGCATAACTTCCCTTATTTTATCATTTGCGAAAAAAAGAGGTTTTATGGTAATATTGAATATTCAGAAAGGATCATTCAAAAAGTATCTCTGCAAAAGAAACCTCAGGAAGCCAGGGCATCAAAAGCTGGCAGCTGAGGCTACACAGTGAACTTGTCCACTGGATCAAGGATCTGATGACAGAAAGCGTAGGGTCATGAAGGTTGGATACTGGAAGTAGAAGGGTCACTCTTTGGAGTGTCACCCCTTTTGAGGTATCATGCTCTATTCACCAGTCCCAGAAGCCAGCAATGAACAAGGCAAGGGAGACTACAGAGGCTCTGAGGAAGGGGTGGTGGCTAAGTCTACTTCTTCTGGTTCTTCCTGTGTTTTCCAACCAGGATTAATGGTCCCCCAATGGAGGCATACTCTTTCTGGACAGAGCAGTTGCTTTTGGTATGTGTTGACTTGAAATGCACATGATGAGTTTGCCTGGGTGGTCTGAGAAATGGGGAGGCAGAAAGTGTGGGCAGGTAAGTGCATTTGGAGGAAGGTGGGGAAGAAGGTGTGTTGATTGTTGTAGAAAATGAGGGAGAGGAAGAGAAAGGGTGTTGAAGAGTCTCCAGGATCCTGAGCTGGGCTCTGGAGGAAGCATCAGGGGAGCCGGCAGGAGAGTTTTCAGGGCTCAGTGGTGAATTCAGGGTTGTTTTCCTTTTGTCTCCAGATATCATGGCAGTTCCGTGTGGGTAGACAAGTGGGACCACCGTCCACGTAGGTCACACGGCAACCTCTTGTACATTGGAGATGACAACTCTCGCCACGCTCCCACCACATGGCCCATCTTTGTCTGGTTCTTGAAACTGCAAAGACTTTCCCCTTTTCCCCCACCCTGCACCACCCATCCCAGGACCTGTACGTCCAACAGCCTGACCAAAAACATGTGCGTAAGAGTTTTGCACTTGAACAATTTTATTTTCTAGGGTAGCTTAAGCAACAATTTACCCAGAGCACACTGCGGCTGTACCCTGGGGAGGTCAGTTCTGTCCAAAGGGATGGGAATCCCCAGATCTCCAGGCTGGTGGACTCGGGGGCTCTGGCACTGGCTCTGTGAAACTAGGGGCCTCCCTCACTAGCGCTGGAAACTGCATCACATCTCTTAACTAAAGCTTCAGATGATGAAGAGAATGGGATCCATAACCTTACAGCTCACTGGTTTTTGTTCTCCTCTGCCTGAGTAGGCAGTCCTATGCTGAAGGAGGAGATCTGGCTAGATATCTCCAGAAGCCTGGAAGATAATTGTATCATAGGAGGACCAGCCCTATGTGTCAAGGAAGGAAGTTATCGAAAGGTACACCCTAGTGAAGAGATTGAATTAGGTATGGAAAAATCCGAAAGAACTCCCAAAATGAAAGTGAGAAGCTCTTGTGGAGGACAACCAGCTCTACATACCTGAATTTAGACCCCAGATGTACTGGTAGCACTGCAGCAGTGACTGAAATCTATAATTGGGGAAAGGGGCATGTGTGTATGTGGGAGGAATTGTGTGTGGCAGTTATGAAGTGATGTTTAGGATGATGAAGAGCAGGAGGAAAGCTCAACAGAGATTTGGGAGAAAGCTTGAGGTTGGACGGGGAATTGGTCCAGTCTTAAACAAGAAAATGATGGCAGCACATTCTCCCTAGGGACAATAACAGCAATCATTGTACTGTTCCCTCCTACTGAGGAAAACTGGGTCCTAGTAATTGCCTACAATAAATGGTCTGAAACTCAAGGAGAATTAAAATTAGAACTGAAGAAGTATTTTGCCAGAATTGTAGCCCTTAAACTATTAGTCCACACAGACCTGCAATCTCCTTTCAACTATATAGGCCATCGATTTTTCTGTACTCACCCCATTCTCCCAATAAGTAGTCGTATTTTTCACATTGGAAATTTAATGACACATTACACAGTGCTGCTCAGGAATGATCAGAGTTATACTATATCTTCATATATACTCACTCGCCTGTGTAAAGTACTCTAAATTCTGATTCCTAATGTACATCAGCTTATAGTACTGCTTTCTCTTTATTTTTTCTTCGTCCCTTTTTTTATTTTTAATATTTTCTATTCTAGGAAGCTTCCAGTATTTCTAAAAAGTATTAATGTGCCTCTAATTTTCCTAATCATGCTTAACTATTGAATCATGATGTAGACAGCTTTGTGTAACTGTCTACTTCCGCTTAATGTCTTGGCTAACATTTTTTATTTCAACATCATGAAATCTCTCTTCCTTTCACTAGCTGAATATATCCTTCCATTGAGGTGCAAAGTATTTCTAAGTTAGTATTATTCAAAAATGTCTAGTTTCTAATCTTTAGGTGAAATTTTCTTTACCTTAAGAAACACACTTTGTGGGATATTTTGTTAAAAGTAAAATTCCCAAGCATCTCATATTTAATTGATAAATGTTTTTGTTCTTCAAATTATAGCACCAATAAATTCAGCTATCTTTGAGGTCAAACAATTCTGTTTCTGCCTCACCCATCGAAAAACCAGGCAAAGCTTTTCTACTTTGAGAATCTTCATCCCAGCCTTCCACTCAGCTGGATGCGGGATTCCAAACAGCAGCATACCCTGGATTATCCTTCTTTCTCTGCTTCCTCTATTTCCACTAAAATTTCCCTCACCAGCAACCATTTCTTTTTTAACACATATTCAGGTATCACTCAGTCTTCTGATACGTGATATATTCTTTTATGTGGGTATATTTCAGTTCGTGTAAAAATTCTTGCATTTTACACCTTATGTTACTTCTCATTTGGAAGCTTCTAATATATAGTTGGTAATCTATGTGCACATTTCATCTGCTGCTTCCAACTCTGGCATATAAACCTGCATGACTCTCTGCCACATTTTACCTCTCTACTCACCCATAGTGGAAACTCACATTGTCATTTAGTCACCAATACCAAATACAATAGTCCTTTATGAACATAGTAAAGAATTTCTACACTAATTTTCACATTTTTCTTTTATTTAACTTCCTCATGAAAATGATGATCAGATGTATCTTTTGTATTGGTTTATACAGTTTTGTCCTTTCAAATATCCTGTCTTCTTTCCATGTTATTCTGAGTAATTTTAAGAGAGAAGTTTAGCCTAATGTAGTACTAGAGCTACTCTGGTTTCCATTTGCTTAATCTGTGTCTTGAGTCATTATTCCTTCAATCTAGAAAGCCAGAAAAATGCTACTTATTGAACTTGTCATCACTCTAAGATACCAACAATTTAAACATATATGCCTATTTCAGTTATTACAATGGAAAGACTTACCTTTAAGTTGATTAAATCCAGATATCCACCTTTTTGTTTTCAACTCTTAGTGTTATATTATTTTGTTCACTTCCTGTAAATAGCAAAGAGCTTAGCGTTGTTGTCTTTTAAACACATCAGTATGATTATATTTGCCTTTTCACAGTGTAGTTCAATACATTGAAAAGATTGTGTAAGTCAGAAAATCATCTTCCCCACTCCTCCAGTTTCTACAAGGTGTGATTTCCCATAAATGCTTTCATCTTCTTGCCTCATCTTTTAGTTCTCCTTAGAGATTGAGTGGTTATTTGTGACAGGAACTCAGTGAAGGGTATTTACTGCTTTATTTATTAGTTCTCGATGGGAAACTGTGGTACAAAGAACTACCTAAGCCAAGAATTATCTGGTTGTAGGATTTGGGTGGAGGTCTGTACATAAAAACAGAACACCCAAACAACTTAAGCACAAAGAGATTTATTATGAGTAAAGGTAACTGAGCATTTGATGAAAAGGTGAAGACAGATTTTTCACTGGATTAAAAGAAACGATTCTCAGTGCAAACTGGATTCTGAAGGCTGAAACTATCAAATAATTGAAAAAACCTGAATCAGGCAAGTGCTATCACAGCTGGCGTCCTTGGACTCTGTGTATGTAGGCTTCTTTGTTGGGTATATATGGGCAGCCGGAATTTCAATTGGAAATGCTTTGCAGACTCTCTGGGTTTCTGCACTGGGTCTGTTCAGGATAAGGATGCTTGCTCAGAGCCTAGAATATGCTCAAATGCAGAACACATGATCACACCCTAGACAAGATTGAGACCTTTGAAGGAAGCATAACCTGGATAATCGGACACAGAAAAAAAATAAGGATAAACACTACATTGGGCATACATTTTTGATCAGCCTGCTACAACTCAGGACAGATAGTTGGGAAAGAATGGTCAGAGGCAGGGAACTTTTGGCATGTCAAATTCCTCCAGTTATAGCTACAAATGTTTGGAGTGGAATGGCTCCTCCGTGATTCCTTTGCTCTGGGGTAGCTGGAACTGTCATTTAATACACTGGAAATTTCATCTTAAATTGTGCGTGTGTGTGTCTTCTTCAAAAATATTCTCAATTAAAAAAATCTTTTCATTCCCCTTACTGTATCATCTATGTCCAAAATTATGGTCAATAAAGCCTCTTCTGATGCTCACTAATGCTGTAATGAGTTTTATCTTCAGTGTTCCTTTTTAAATATTTGTTCTTTTTTTCAAGAATATTATACATAAAAGTCAAAGCCTCCTTTTTTTCTGGTTGGGATAGGTGACTGTTGGTGAGGGGGTCAGCAGGTACCAGTTCTGTGCAGCTGAAAGGGGT
>NW_006949490.1:0-691 GCF_000164805.1 Carlito syrichta | reverse complement strand
TGCTGTGCTCAGGCAATCCATTCCACTTCAGGCTTCCAAATAGTCTAAAATACCGCACCAGGCTACAACACACAGATATTTTTTTCTTAACTGTAGAGATGAGGTCTCAACAAGTAGCCGAAGCTTTGCTTGAACCCATGGGCTTTAGGCAATGTCTTACTTTTAATATTCTGGTTTCCTAATTGAATATTTTATGTTGTGACATTTGCACGAATAACATTAACAATATTTCAAGAAAGAAATCTAAACTAATGTTTTCATGGTTGTTAAAAAGAAAATACAGAATCATAAGCTAAAAAGTATGGAGTATTTATTATTTTATTATAGAGTTGTAGGGTACATTTATTTATACATAGAAAATTACTGCAGGTGAGTTTGAGCTTCTAGGAAGCTCTCCATCCACTGACAGTGGACCTGATTCCCAGTGATTAGTTATCCTGACCTTCTGGGTTTATTGCCACCGAGGCTGTGGTATGGTATCCTAAACTGTTTCTCAGAGCTATTACCCAATTAGTTCTTCAGTCTCTCCCTCCAGGAGTGACCTTGCTGTCCCAAGACCTTCCCTGTTAACTGCATGGAAGCTGCATCGATTCATAGATCTCCCAGAAACATGTGTTTCTTAGCCCAAACACAGCAGGAGACTGCAGTCCTCTTTTAGCTTTACTCATCTGATAGGAGCATCATTGTATTG
>NW_006949489.1:0-429 GCF_000164805.1 Carlito syrichta | reverse complement strand
TAAAGACATTATTTATAAAATTAATATACTTTGCAAAACAAAGAAGTAATGAGAAGAAAAATGACATTATTTTTAGTCATGCATGCCTCTTTAGTGTCTAAATTAATGGAAGTCAATTTGATTCTCCTATCTACTTCTTCATAAGATTTGTTACCATGTCATGCTACCTCTGGAAAACACCTCTGTATACTTGAGAAAGAATGAGAGTGGAAAGGAAAATAATGCCTCAATATTATTATAAAAATATTTTGATCTTATGGACCTGTCCTTATAAAAGAAGCAGACCCTAGTTATTCCTGAACTGCACTTTGAGAACCACTAGTTTGGATGTTAAGCCCAAAGGAAGGAGGGTTACACTCTACATGAGGCTTGAAGCTAGCTAAAGCTTCTAATTCTTAAGAGTCATGATAATGACGGCAGTGATGGGAC
>NW_006949487.1:0-2211 GCF_000164805.1 Carlito syrichta | reverse complement strand
ATCAGCAATCTGGGTTTCTGGTTCCCTATATTTTCAGAGTTACTCTTCCTTGGATACGCTAAATCTGTCATTACAGATCCTCAGGATCTTCTGGTCCTCTTGTTAGTTGTAATCAAGGATTTGCCCCTAGAAATCCTTCTGTTTCCTGGGACCATCTACGACCATAATCATATTCTCCAGAATCAAAAGGTATATTGGTAAAAAATTCCTCGATTCATGTGACCTCAATGTACAGTAAATTCTTGAGGTTGGGCAGGTAGGAATTGCGGTTTTAGGTTTGGAATATTCCACATTTGGGGAAGGTCTAGTGAAGGCGAACCAGGAATCATGGATTCCATTTCCAAAGAAAAATATGGACGTCTTTCTCTTGATATCGAGAAAACTGGAATTCTCGGTCACCAGGAACTGGCTCAGCATCCTGTAGAGTGAAGTAGGAAGTTGGGTAATGGAGGGTGCCATATACAGGAAACTACACGTCATACTGCTAAGGAAGTATAAGGAATATTCCTTATATGTGTCCTCAATCCGAAAAACTACAGGCCGTCTTCCTAAGACGTAACCACGAATCAGGTTTTTGAAGTAGGAATCTGGGTAATGGGAGTCTTCACATAAAGAAAACTTCACTGCCTATTCCTATGTAAGAATAAGGAATCTGCGTTACTCAGGTTCTCAATCCCAAAAAAGCTTAAAGTCATCTTGCTATGGGTAAATACAAATCATGGTGTTTTCGAGCATGATCTGGAAAATGGAGTCCTTATTTACAGGCAACTACATGACCTTTTACTAGGAAAGAATAAGGAATCTGTGTTACACGAGTCCTCAACCCCAAACATCTACAGAGCATTTTGGAAAGTTCTAAATAGTGTCAGAGTTTCGAAGCAGGATGTATCTAATGAGAGTCTTAATATTCTGGAAAACACACAGCCCCTTTCCAAGGAAGAAAAAGAATCGGGGTTATAGCAGTCCTCAGTTCTTAAAGTCAACAGGCTATCTGCTTTGGGCTAAACAAGAATCAGGGTTTAGAAGCTGGAACATAGGTAATAGTAGTGCTCATATGCAGAATCTACATGATCTCTAGCTAAGGTGAAATAAGAAACTTCTTTTACACAGTTCCTGCATCACAATATCTACATGACATCTTGCTAATGGCAAAGCAATAATCAGGGTTTCCAAACAGGATTCTGGGGAAAGGGAGTCCTCATTACAAGACATTACATGGCTCCTCGGTAAAGAAGAATAAGGAATCTGTAATACACTATTCCACAATCCGAAAAATTCTCAGGGTGTCTTGCTGCGGTATAAACAAGAATTAAGGTTTCGAGCTCGTCTCATGTTTCAGAGATATTTGGTTTGTGGGTATTATGAATCACTCATTTCAGGACTCCAGCAACATTCTGGTCCTGTTGAGAGTTGTAATCTTGTATCTGTAGTACAAATCCCTTAAGTTCCTCGGGAAAATTGAGGACAGCTTATCGGAAAAAAAGAATCATATTGCCATATTTGGATGTAACTTTGGTATTAAGATGAAATTGGTAATCTTTAAATTTCCGTTTGTACTTTATTTGTAGAGGGGCCGAGGGTTTCTCAGTTGCCATATATTTAGTACGTATTATTAAAATATAACCAGGACACATGGATTCCATGTCCCTCGGAAACATCTGGGCATCTGCATTTTTGTACACAGAGATTGGGAATCCACATGGACAGGGAAATTCAGGGCATCTTGCTGAGGACGGAAAGGGAATCTGGTTCTTGGAGTTCTCAATCGCCTAATCTACAAAGTCTCTTGATAAGGTTTAATCACCAATCTGGGCTTCTACGTCGCCACATTTTTAGTGTGTCTTTTGAAAAGGGACCAGGAATCTTGGGTTCCAATTCCTCAAGAACTTTATGGGAGTCTTTCTCTTGATATCCAAGCAACTGGAATTCTAGGTCACCAGGAAATATCTATGCGTCTTGCTGGGAATGAAGCAGGAATTTCAATAATGGGAATCCTCATATATAGATCACTACACGACCTGTTGCTATGGAAGAATAAGGAATCTTGGTTACACGAGGCCTCCATCCAAAATCCTACAGACCATTTTGCTAAGAGGTAACCACCATTCAGGTTTTGGGAGTAGGAATCTGGATAATGGCAGTCGTCATGTACAGGAAACTACACTGTGTATTGCTAAAGGAGAATAAGGAATCTGGTTTACACTTGTCCTG
>NW_006949486.1:0-301 GCF_000164805.1 Carlito syrichta | reverse complement strand
ATTTCATCATTTCATCTCATGTCATCTCATCTCATCATCTCATCTCATCTCTTCTCATTTCATCATTTTATTTCATCATGTCATTTCATCTCATCTCATCTCATTTCATTTCATCATTTTATTTCATTTCAACATTTCATTTCATCTCATCTCATCTCATTTCATCATTTCATATCATCATTTCATCTCATCTCATTTCTTCATTTCACTTCATTTCTTCATTTCATTTCATTTCAGTCAGAGTCTCATCCTATTGCCCATGCTCACAGCTTCCAAAGCCTCGGCTGAGCTCAGGCAAGCC
>NW_006949485.1:0-4400 GCF_000164805.1 Carlito syrichta | reverse complement strand
TTTTTTGAGAGAGTCAGAGATCCTTGTTTGTCTCAACTTTTGGTATTTCACTCTGCCTTTTTTATTTTCTGCTTTTGAAAAATTAAAAAAAAAAAACCATTTTCTAGAATTATTTTGAAAAATTTACCTTCTAGATACTTTGACTAAAAATACCACATAGCTCATCAGGCACAGTGGCTCACTCCTTTAATCCCAACACTTCAGGAGGCCCAAGTAGGAGGATCACTTGAGGCCAAAAGTTTGAGGCCAGCCTGAAAACATAATGAGAAACTATCCCTACACAAAATTTAAAAATTAGCTAGGCATGATGTTGCAAGTCTGTAGTCCCAGCTAGTTGGGAAGCTGAAATTGGAGGACCACTTAAGCCCAGGAGTTTAAGGCTGCAGTGAGGTATGGTAGTGCCACTGCATGCCAGGCTGGGTAATAGAGCAAGACTGTCTCAAAAAACAATAAGTATCACCAAAGCTTCCTTATTTTTTGTAAGTTAGCTCCAGGTGATGTCTTTAACACCAAAGAGTGAAACTACTTATATTAGAGTTAACTATTTGCCTAAAATACATATTAACACCATATTCTTTTGAAATAAAAGTGGATGCATGCACTGTGCTTAAAACTACTCATGTACATGAACTAAAGATACCAAATGGGAAATATTTCACTCCACATAACCCAACATTTACAGCTTTAGACAGCAGACACAGGTAGGGCATCATCCATAAGAGCTATTACATGTAGCTGCTGTGACCAAAGTATTTGATAACAGAAACTATACCCATAAAACACCTTAAACTTATGTTTGGAGGAAGAATCATTAAAACAGTCAAGCAAAAACATTCCAGGTCCCTTCTAAATCATAAGTAGGAAAGATTACCAGACTAGAGATGCTCTCGGTTTGTACCACCCTAACTCTCCCCCTCAAAAAACATTCACCCTTAGGGATTCCCAATAACTGACACAGAATTCATTATAACTGTGTCTACAATTTATAAGCAGGCCTTCATTGCTCCATAAAGGTTCATCATTGTAGATATTTATCAGTTTTTAAGCCACACTCACAGCTGCTGTATTAGAAAAACAACAAAATTTGACAGCAAGGGCTTTAAAATGACATTTATAGAACAGTTATACATAAAACCAAATTAAAAATACTCTGACATATAGAAAGAATAAATGGTATCTAGAGTACCAAAATCATGAGAATATTGCATCATTCTTACTAGTAATATCTTCCATTGACATGGTGCTATAATCATTTGCTATAATCATTTCCCAAGCTCCCTGGCATGTAAGAAATATCATTTATGCTGGAAAAAAGTAAAACAGAGATATCACCAAATTAGTTACTGATAAACAGAATGTGTTTCATAACCACCAGCCAGTGTTCTTCCCACAAACTTTTCTTCCAAAATCATATAGTGAAATGCAGAGACCCTCCCCCCAAAATATCCTATATTCCCTGTTGAACTTTACCCTGCTGTCTAAAATCTATAATCTACCTGAATCAAGAGCAGCTCCTATGGTTGGTGAGCACACTAATCATGTGCCATCAGATGATTAAGTTAACCGTGCATGGGGTAAAGTGAGGAGGAAAATGCCCAATAGCATTATGGCATACCAAATGACACTATCACTAGATGTTCACACTACAAAATGGCAATAGAACTAGAACCTGGAGACATGGCTTTGAATTCCAATGCTTTCAACAAGTGGGTAAACTGAATGCAACCACTGACCTCCTGGCTACTGATCACCACACTCAGATAACAGATTATGTTTGAAACAAACTAGGTAAATGTGAATTCATAATAGGAGCCCATTAAAACTTTATAACATGCCATGGTAAAAATGTTTCAAAACAGTGAGAAAAGGACAGAGCACTCAAAAAGTGAGAGTGGAATGCTTTATTCATTCATTTGTTTAGCGAATACTTTTTTTTTGTTAGGGTCTCAATCTGTTGCATGATCACAGCTCACCGCAGTCTCGATCTTCTTGGCTCAGATGATCCTTCTGCCTTAGCCTCCCGAATAGCTGGGACTACATGCACACACCACCATGCTTGGGTAATTTTTAAATATTTTTTTAGAGTCAAGGTCTTGCTGTGTTGCACAGGTTAGCAAATATTTATGGATCAGACTACATACCAAGTACTGTATTCCAGGAGGGAAGACAAAATTTAAAACCTAATTAATACACTGTGTTAGAAAGTGATACATGAAACTAAGAAAAATAAAACAGGGAAGGACCATAGAATGTAGAATAAAAAGCAGGCCAGATGGTCAGGGAAGACCTCTAAGAGTCGATATCTGAGAAAGCTGAAAGAGGAAGAGATTCCTGTGGGTATATAGATGAACAACATTCCACAAATAAACAGCACTTGCCAGGATGGAGCTCAGCAGCAAGAGGAAGAAGAGTAAGAGATGAAGTCAAGGACAAAATGGTGGTCTAAAGCACAAGGTTTTAAGGTAATAAGTTAGCTTTTCTTCTGAGACGGGTAGCAACTACAGTATCTTGACAAGGATTCCTCATGCAGCTTCACAGAGAAGAAAAGCAGAGCTGAAGAAAACAGGCACCTGCAACAAGTCAAACTAGAAATGATGGTGCTAGTGAGAAGTACAGCACATGCAAGAGGAGGTTTTAGCTAGAGCAACTGATTTCAGCTAGAGAAACTGGAAAGATTTCCTAACAGAGATGGGAATGCCTGGAAGTGGTGTTGTAAAAGGGGGGAAAAAACAACCAGGTGCTTAATTTTAAATGTACTGAGTTTGAAATGTCTTTCAGACATCCGAAGGAAATGTCTTTTGAGACAGTGGATATGAAGTCTGGAGTTTAGAAGAGAGGGCAAGGCTGAGATAAAAATTTGGAAGTCATCAGCATATTAGTAATAGTTAAAACCATAACTGAGAGATCTCTATAGGTGGCAAAGTAATACTAGGGGCTGAACTTTGAGGCACTCCAAAGTTTAAATAGGGTAAAATGAGAAAGCACTAAAAAGGAGACAGAAAAAGGTGCCAAGGAGGCTGGGTGTGGTGGCTCATGCCTATAATCCTAGCACTTTGAGAGGTCGAGATGAGAGGATTGCATGAGCCCAAGGGTTCGAGACCAGCCTGGGAAAATAGAGACCTTATCTCTACAATAAATCAAGAAAAATTAGCTGAGCACGGTGCTTGTGGTTCCAGCTACTTGGAAGACTGAGGTGGAAGGACTGCTTGAGTTCAGCAGGTTGAGGTATGCCACTGCACTCCAGCCTGGGTGACAAAGTGAGACTCCAACTCAAAAAAAGAAAAGAAAAGAAAAGAAAAAAATGCCAAGGTAGGAGGAAAACTGGGAGCATGATATCCTCAAAGTCAAATGAAGAAAATATCTGAACAAGAGAGTGACCCAAAATGTCAAATGTTGCTAATCAGGTAAACCAGTCAGATAACAACTGGAAAAAAAACTGACCACTACCTGAGTTGTATGGTAACCTTGAGAGCAGTTGTTGGAGTGGTGGAGACAAAAGCCTGGCTAGGTAGGTTTAGGGAGAATGGCGAGAGAATAATTGAGAGACAGAACTCATCAGAGGAGGTTATTATATAAGGGAGGAGAGACATCAGGAACTAAAGGGGATTGTGAGGTTCAAAGGAGAAATAACAGGATGTTTGAATAATGTCAAGAATGCTTCAGCAAAAAGTTAAAAATTGAGAAGGCTGGTCATGGTGGCTCACGCCTATAATCCCAATACTTTGGGAGACTGAGGCAAGAAGATTGCTTGAGCGCAAGAGTTTGAGATTACCCTAGGCAACATAGCAAGACCTCATCTCCACAAAAAAAGTCAAAAGAATTAGCCAGATGTAGTGGGGTGTGTGCCTGTAGGTCCCTGCTATTGAAAGGCTGAGGCAGAAGGATTGCCTGAGCCCAGGAAGTTGAGGCTGCAGCTCGATTGTGCCACTGCACTCCAGCCTAGGAAACAGGGACCCTGAATGAAAAAAAAAACATTGAGACGAGAGAAAAGGTTAGCTGGCTAGTCCAATACCCCAGAGAAGCCAAAAAGTAGGACCTAGTGCCACAGATATGCCTGCCCTAAGAGGAATTCTCCCAGCAGGTTGCAAACTTCAGCAGATATCAGAATAACCTGGAAGGCTTGCTGAGGCCTAGATTGTTGGACCTCAACTTAATGTTTCTGATACAGAAGGTCTGGGGTAGTACACCAGGAATCTGAATTTCTGACAAGTTTCCAGGTAATCCTATTACTGCTGGTCAAGAGACTTCATTTTGAGAACCAATGTTCTACACCAGGGAAGAGAGAAAAGACAAGCATATGAGTACAAATACTGTAAACTTTGGTTATCCATTTGGAAAAATATAGGTTAAAGCATACACCACATAATACACATCAAAACAAGCAAAAAGACCAAACTCTC
>NW_006949484.1:0-775 GCF_000164805.1 Carlito syrichta | reverse complement strand
CAAAAGATACATCTGATCATCATTTTCATGAAGAAGGTAATTAAATAAAAATGTGAAAAATAGTGTAGAACTATTATTATGTTCATAAAGGGAGTATTGTATTTGGTATTGGTGACTAAGTGACAGTGTGAGTTTCCACGATGGGTGAGTAGAGAGGTAAAATGTGGCAGAGAGTCATAAGGATTTATATGCCAGAGTGGGAAGCAGCAGATGAAATGTGCATATAGATTACCAAATATATATTAGAAGCTTCCAAATGAGAGGTAACATAAAGTGTAAAAATGCAAGAATTTGTACACGAATTGAAATATACCCACACAAAAGAATATGTCATGTATCAGAAGAATGAGTGATACAAGAATATGCGTTAAAAAAGAAATGGTTGCTGGTGAGGGAAATTTTAGTGGAAATAGAGGAAGCAGAGAAAGAGGGATAATCCAGGATATGCTGCTGTTTGGAATCCCGCATCCAGCTGAGTGGAAGGCTGGGATTCAGATTCTCAAAATAGAAAAACTTTGCTTGGTTTTTAGATGGGTGAGGCAGAAACAGAATTGTTTGAGCTCAAAGATAGCTGAATTTGTTGCTGCTATAATTTGAAGAACAAAAACATTTATCAATTAAATATGAGATGCTTGGGAATTTTACTTTTAATAAAATATCCCACAAAGTGTGTTTCTTAAGGTAAAGAAAATTCCACCTAAAGTTTAGAAACTAGATATTTTTGAATAATACTAATTTAGAAATATTTTGCACCTCAATGGAAGGATATATTCAG
>NW_006949483.1:0-1287 GCF_000164805.1 Carlito syrichta | reverse complement strand
CTGGATGGTTAAATCTGAGCTGAAAAGTTTCACAGCCACATAGCAACATTGTTTTGAAATATATAGGAAGTTAGAGGAAAAGAGGACAGATAAGTAGAAAGCTAACCTGAGGTGGAATGTGTGTTCCCTCTTTCCCTCCCCTGAAGGAGACCTGGGCAAAGGGTTGTGGAAAGTCCTAGCAAAACCAGAGGGTGTGGAAAGGGGGAGAGTTGATCTTACAGAGGAAAGGGAAGCTGGGTTCTCAGGAGGACGTGTAGACTCAGAAGCAACCACATTTCCACAGAGGGCTTGAGAAGTGTCCAGACAGTTCACAGGACTAGAAAGGAGTTATGGTGCAATGGGGATGGGTCTCTTGAAAGCAGTATATTGTTGCCTGGTGATATTTTATCCATTTTGCCATTCTACGTCTTTTCAGTGGTGTGTTTAGTCCATTTACATTCAGGCTAATTATTGAAATGTTAGAGTTTGTCCCTATCATAGAGATCTTATAGAGTTATTGTTCTTCCACTTGGTTTTTTTTTGTCTTTGTTTTTTGTGTTGGTTCATGTATATTGTATTCTTTTTCCTGTACTCTTGTGAAGAATGTTGTTCTTTTTTCCTTTTATTCTGTGTTAAGTACTTTCTTAAGTGTGATGGCAGCATAAGTTCTTAGGGATTAGCTATCTGGGAAATATTTTAATTCTCCCTCATTGGTGACGCTTAGTTTGGCCGGGTAGGTTATTCTTGGCTGAAATTGTTTATCTTTGAGGACTTTGAAGATAGGTCTCCAAGCTCTCCTAGCCTGCAGGGTTTCTGTAGATAAATCTGCTGCTATTTTTATTGGTCTTCCATGGTAGGTGATCTGGCCTTTTTCTCTTGCTGCCTTTAGGATTTTTTCTTTTATGCCTACTTTGTTTAGGCAAATTATTATGTGCCTAGGAGTTGGTCTTCTCATTTGTTGTCTTGCAGGGGTTCTCTGAATCTCTTGCGTTTGAATTTTTGCATCACTGATTAGATAGGGGAAGTTTTCTTGAATGATCTCATGCAAAGTTTGTTCCAGTGTGGTCTCTGTCTCTGTTTCTGCCTCAGGAATGCCAATTACTCTTAGGTTCTGTATCTTGAAGTAATCGCTCATCTCTTGAAGGTTTTGTTATGTCTTTTTGAGCTTGTTTTCTATGTTTTTAAGAGTTTGGGTTAGTTCTATATTTTGGTCCTCAAGCTCTGAGATTCTTTCCTCTGCTGGGGTAATTCTGCTTTCCATGCTTGTCTGTTTGTTATTTATTTTATTCACAGTATTCTTTATTACTG
>NW_006949482.1:0-5651 GCF_000164805.1 Carlito syrichta | reverse complement strand
GAATAGGTAAAATATAAAAGAATATGAAGTAAATGCTAAAAAAAGTAACTGTTCATTTCATATATATTTTAGATTGATATTTACTGCCTATTGACTGCTTTCTAGAAATATACAAATAATTGGAATGTAAACTCATTTAAAATAATTATTTAATACTTCTGACATTTCCTTAGTATTGACTTTTATAATGATATTTGGTAGATATTATTGGGAAATCTACTGCAGAATTTACTGAGGCACATACCTTATAAACCATTAACATTCTTATAGACCAAAGAAAGCACTGAGTTGAAATAAATAAATAAAGTTACTAATTTTCTTAGTAGTGCAATGATAATACCAAATTTAGGGCAAACAATGCAGAAGTAAAAAATGTCATTTACTTACTTTCAAAATGGATCCTGAAACCATTATTGGAATGGCTGTTGTCTGTTGTAAAGAGAAAGTATATAAAATTACTACTACTAAATAAAAACTGGGGTACTTGTATGCCATTGTAAGATCCCACAAGGGGTGACAGAATATTCAGCCCATCATGAACTTCCAGAACATCAAAATTCAATTCAGATTGAAATCTAAGGTTAAGAAAAAGAGGTGAAAATATAATTATTAGAATAACACCATATTAAAAAAATGTTTTAAATTTAGATTTAAATTACTATTTAAAATTTTTGCCATTTATAAATTTTTAGCTTATGTAGTATCTAAGATATAATTTAGGATCCCATCATTTGTGAGTACCAAAGGTATAAGCTTTTACTCTTATGAAAAATGTATCATTTAAAAGGTATGTGTTTATAGTTGTTTATAAGTAAGATTTTTTTTAAAAGTTATGAATTATTCTCAGTAAATAAATGGCCTGTTCATGAACTAAGCATATTTTGCAGTTAACTTTTGTTGCCTTCTTAATTTCTATGGAAACTGTGGTTTGTGCTTATTTTCAATCAGATTCTCATCTTAATAGTACACATATTTTGAAACTGACATTTGTGTGTATTTTTTTCATTCAAGTTTTTTTTAATCAACACTCAGTATTTGTACACTTTTTTGGCAAATTTATTTTGGCTATTAAAAGTTTATGTGGTGTGTATTTGAAAACAGTTCTAATTTTAAGTAGGTAATAATTAAAGATGATGTATTTGATGTTTATTAAATGCCTAAACCTCTACTAAGTTCTTTGTCTACATTATTTTAGTTAATCTGTTCATGCATTATGATGCCTTTGGTGTTTACTAGGTGCTTGAAACTTTTAAATATTTTGTCTGTATTATAGATATATATTTGTCTAACCCTATAGTGTAGATCATATTATTATGCCTATTCGCTATGTAGGTAAGAAAACTGTGGCCTTTGGAACTTAAATAGTATTACTTATTTTTTTCTAAGTTGGAGTCTCACTATGTCTCCCAGGTTGGAGTGACATGGCACGCTCACTGCTGGGCTCCAGTGATCTTTTTGCTTCAACCTTGAGAGTAGCCAGAACTACAGGTGCGTGCTACCACACCCAGTCTATATATATATATATATACATATATATACATATATATATATAAATTATATATATATATTAAATATATATAAAAATATATATATATATTTTTTATTGCAAAGAGGAGTTCTCACCAATTTGCCAGGACTGTCTCAAACCCGTGGGCTCAGGCAATCCACTCACCTCAGCCACCCAAACTGCTGGGATTACAGGCTGAGTCACCAAGCCTGGCCAGTATTACATTTTTTTAAATTATAGAAGTAGGCTTAAAAAAACCAAGTTTCTCTGATCTTAACCACTATGCTGTGCTGGCTGATTTCATCATTAGATTTTTTGGTGGTGTTTTACTATTTTCAATTCTTTTAGACATACAATTACTTCATAAACTGCAATGAGCACAAAGCTTCTTTCAATATGCATGGCATATATTAATAAAATAGCATTTTGTATTTTTCCTTGCACTTCAAGATTCTACCCTAGTGAAAAGAAAGATCTTAGCTGTAAAAAAAAATTTACGTGGACTCATCTTATTCCCTAACCCACGATGACCCTGGAGCTCAGGAAATTCTTTTCCTTATTTTCACCAAAGCTTTCCTACACATCTTTTAGTTTCAGCTTGAATATAACAGGAAGACCTCCTCTCACCTCACAGTGTGGTGTAGGTTAGTTAATCTATTTTATTGCCACAATTTATTGTGACTTTTGTGACACTAATCCCAGTTGTGCTTGTTTTTATTTTCTTTTGACAGCCATCTCCCTTACAAATCTAAAAGGTATATGAGGTTTTTGTTGAGGCTTTTCATAGAGTAGATGCCCAATAAGTTTTTAATGGCTAAATTTAAAAGATAATGTATTTTAAAGACAAAAATGTCTTTATTTTCACTAGGGTAGTTATCAACTTTATAAAAAAGTGTTAATATAATTGAATGTTACTGTATTAATCGCGTATTTTCTGATTTAGAGGAGATCATACTCAGTGCTCTATCACAGAAACAAAGAAAAGAGTACCAGATATCCTCACTCAAAAGCAGACCTAGAACAATTATAATACTATAAGAAAGCGATTGGCAGAAGTGGGAAACAGTCAGGGGAGGGGGTGGGATTGGCGTTTGAGGGGAACTGCTAGGGGAAGGAGGGGCACACGTCATCAACAAGGGTACCTGCATACTCAACGTTTGTATACCTAACCCTGAATTGTACCCTACATCTTTATAATAAAAAATAAATTAAACAAAACACGTTTTCCTATACGTGTTCAGTACTTTATTTTTCTAGTTAGTTCCAGTATAATTTAAAAATTAATCTTCAGCTTGAAATGTCTACTAGTTTTCAGGAAATCACTTTCACTATTGCACCTATCAGTCTTTTCCTGTATTAGACACAAGAGTAAACCACAGTATTTCTCAAAAAGTAAACAAAACAAATAAAACTCAAGCCAGATCAAACTAATGCCTAGAACTAATTAAATGAATAAAAAATAAATTCTATTTTATATTATATTAATTTCTGATATTATTATGCACATGGCATATGCATAGTCAAATGTAAGTATAATTTATTACTTCTTAGGAAGCACAATTTAAAATATTTTACTTTGGGACATAGTTACATCCTGTTAAGCAATAAGCATAGTAAAATGAATGAATTTTATAAATGTATCTTACTTCTGATTTTGCAACATGAAGTACATTTAATTTGTCTGAAATGTTTTTAATAATATACTAGTGGGAAGCTGTCAGAGGAAGGGGTGTGGGATTGGCAGTTGAGGGAAACTGCTAGGAGAGGGAGGGGCACATCTCATTAACAAGGGTACCTGCATCATCAATGTTTACATACCTAACCCTGAATTGGACCCTATATATTTATAATAAAAAAAATTACAGATGATAATGTAAAATGGTCACTCTTCTATGGAAAACCTACAGCGCTTCCCTAAACAATTATGCATAAAATTCAACAATTTCACTTGCAGCAAATGCCGAAAAACAGGTGAGAAAATTCAAGAAAACCAGAGCTTCTAACTCACCGTGTAGAGTAGATGTCCAGGAGCGGCCTCACTGATATTCCCTCCTGTGCTCTCAGGGCACCAACACTGCAGGGTGTGTGGTGTGGGAGACCGACTCCGTAGTCAGCTGCGGCACCGGGGACCCGGTTCCGTGGTCATCGGCTACGCTGAGGACATGGCTCCACGACCCTTGGTGCCAGAGGCCCAGCTCCGCCTTCACCTGTGGTGGGTGTCGGCGGCCCATTGGACCCCGCTCCGCAGTCCTCTGCTGCGCTGGGGTCCAGGCTGTGCCGTCCCACAGTGGCGGGGAGCGAGGTAGGGGGTGGTGGACCTGCTCTGCAGTCAGCGGCCGAGTGGCGAGTCAGGATCTGCGGGCCGCGGGAGTGGGGAGCACCCAACTCCGTGGTCTGCGGAACTCATCTACAGCGGGGGATCTAGGTTTTCCGTCTGCGGAAACTCGGGGAGCCGGGCTTCACGCTCAGTGGTGGCTCGCGGTACCCAGCTCCGTGGTCATTGCCTGTGTGGGCCCCTGCTCTAGGGTCGCAGGGGCGGGACCGGCTCCACGTCAGACGGCAGAGCGGGAATCACCCACCTCCGATGTCCGCGGCCGTCATCTATGCAGGGGCTCCATCTTCTCTGCAGAGGCGCGGGTGGCCTGGCTTCGCGGTCAGTGGCGCGGACCCAGCTTCGCAGTCATTGACTGTGTTGGGTCCCGGCTATGTGGTCACCAGCGTGGGGGACCCGGCTCCACGGTGGGCGGTGGTGGAGAGGGGGCTAGGCTCTAGGATCTGCAGCGGTGGGGATCACCTGGCTCCGGGATCCTAGGGGGTCATCTATTTGAGATTTCCAGGTCCTCTGTCTGCGTAGGCGTGGGTGGCTTAGCTTCGCAGCTGGCGGCGGCACAGGGTCCCTCGCTCCTCCGTCTGCAGTCTTTGGCGCAGAGGCCCTGGCTCCTAGGTCTGTGGCGTAGCAGAGAGGCAAGCTCTGTGTTCTGTGGTGGTGCAGGGAACTCGGGTCGGCGGCCGCATAAGGAACCCTGGTCCGGCATCCAAAGCAGCGTTGGAACCTCAGCTCCGCGGTCGTGGGCGCGGGGAAGGCAGGCCCACGGTGGGGGGCGGGACAGGGAGCAAGGCTCCACGTCGTCGGCGCGGGTTGCCCGGCTCTGGTCAGCAGCAGCGCGGAGAGTCAGGCTCTGCAGTCCGTGGCAGTGCTGAGCACCCGGCTCCGGGTCCAGGTCTGTGGCAGCGCCGCAGGGCCGGCTGCACCCTCATCATCTACGCAGGACTTCCAGCTCCTACGTCTTGAATGGCATGAGAGGGCCAGGCTTCGCAGTTGGCGGCGGCACACGGGGCCCCTCTCCGCGGTCGTACGTTGTGGTGGGGCCCTGTTCTGACGTCGTTGGGCCTGGGCAGGCCGGTCTTCGCAGTCCATGGCAGCGCCAACAGGCAGGTTCTGCGGACCGTGGCGGTGGAGCATACCCGTCTCCGCGGTCCAGCCATCGTCGACGCGAGAGCTCAAGCTCCTCTATGGAGGCTCGGGGGGCTTGGCGGTCGTCAGCGGCACTGACAGGCCCTACAGTCTTCCCCATGGTCAGCGGCAGCGCGGGGTGCCAGGTTCTGTGGACTGTGGCGGTGGGGAGTACCCGGTCTGCGGTCCAGCCGTCATCTCTATGTGGGCTCAAGCTCCTCTGTCTGCAGAGGCTCCCAGGGCCTGGCTTCGCGGTGGATGGAGGCTCGGGTGGCCTGGCTCCACGGTTGCAGGAAACGCAGGAAGCCAGGCTCGGTGGTTGACTGAAGTGCGGAACTCAAGGCCAGCAGCGTGGCAGCTATGCGGGGTCTTCAGGTAGGAGAGCCAGGCTTCGTAGTCAGGGGACGTGCGGGCTCCGCAGCTGTCGGTGCAGTTATGGGCTGCGCTGGTGCCTCAACTCTAAGATCGTCGGGGGCGGGGGGGGGGTGGCTTCGCGCTCAGTAGCATTGTCGGGGAGCCGGTCTCTGAGGTCGGCTGAGGTGCAAAGCGCAGGCTCCTAGTCCGCAAGGCGCGCAGGGCCGGCTCCGTGGTTGTCAAGCTCGGTAGGGGCTCCAGCTCTTGCTTCTGCGGGTGCGTGCACGCGCACGGGGATGGGGAGCGGGGCGGGGGGGGGGGGGGGGAGGGGCGTTG
>NW_006949481.1:0-3713 GCF_000164805.1 Carlito syrichta | reverse complement strand
TACATTTGTCCTCTTTCTACACTATTTGTGTCCCTCCTTTCTAAGCACTTCCTCCTTGGACCATCTCATTCCCCTGTTTCTTCTCCTCCAGCTTCCAGGCTTCTGTTTTTCTGCCATTGATTCTCTGCTTTCTCTTCTCCGACCTGCCTTTCCTTTACCTTTCTCTTATTCTTGCTTTTCACTTATATTCTTTCAACAGTGTCTCAGTCCCTGTTCTGTTACCTGTGCTCACCCTCTCTTTTTTGGCCCCTCCTGTGTAGGACGTTGGTATCCTCAACAGGTATTTGTTCACTGTAAAATACCACCACAGCTCTGAAAACTACCAATTCGGCAAGTATTCAGCACAAATCTGTAGTTGTGGGATATTGTCAAGAGGACTAGTACTTGTCTTTTAACTTAGTTGGAAAGACAAGAGCTAGTCACAACTTACCTCAATTAACTTGTGAATCCTAATGATTTGAAATTGAATTAGAAAAGACATACCCACAGAGACAATGAGAGGGAAACATTGCTTTATCTATCCTCAGGACTCTGTGTCCATGTCTCTTAAAACATTTTTTTTTCTTTTTTTAATCTGAAGGAAAAGTTAATTTCGAGCATTTTAAGCATTTTATGCTTAGCCACGTCTTGTATTTAAATAGGGTAATGTTAAATACTGATCTTTGTTTTTAAGTAAGAGTTTTCATAATGTGTTACTTGTGAATTAATTTATCATTTACTTAGGATAGTCAAGAAAGAAATTATCTTACTTTATTTCATACTTACATTTAACATTACTGTTTTGTTAGGGTTTGGCAAGATTTAATTGCTTATGGATATCATTCGCTTGTGGTAGTGATGGATTCCAGTACTACCCAAGCTCTTCGAGTTTTAGAAAAACATAAAACTGATATTGTCAAGGTAAGTCAGATCTCACTTTGATCCTGTAACATGTTGTCTAGTCTAAAGTTTAATACTGTATATTATGAGGTCCTCGTTAAGTCTATTCAACATTAAGTGTTGAATAGTCCTTAAATATAGTACTCTATTTGGGGTAGCTCAGTGTTTCCATAGATATGACTTAATGGCAATCCGATATGCTAGTTCTTAGGTCATCTTAAAGCTAATTGAAAACACCAATTCTACCATTTACCCGATCACTCATTCATTCATTCATTTATGAACACTTGGCATGTGCTAAGTAAGGATGGAGAGATGAAAGCCCTCGGGTGTCTCTATGTTGTGAGGAGGACTCAGTGTGATAAGTGAGACTTGATTCAGGTGTTGTGGGTAGACAGAAGTGCTACATATCAATTGATTGTGGGGAGAGTCACAAAAGTATTTCCAATTTAGGGACTAGTAAACAGTAATTAGTCAAGTGAAAAATTGGGGAAGGAACGTTGCAGGGAAAAGGAAGACTCTACACAGAGGTAAACAGTGTGCCCTAAAAATGGCTAAAAGGTAGGCACACTTGTAGGAGTGATGGAAGAAGAGGCAGCCAGAGAGATTCAGCTGCCTATTCTGAAAGTTTTGTAAGATTAGGAAGAATGTTTAAGTGGGTGATTGATATAACTATATTTGTATTGGAGAAAAACTCACTCTGGCAGCAGTGGAGGATCTGTTGGAGAAAGGCAAGACTGGAGGCAGTGAAGATCCTTTAGGAGAATTTTGCAGTAATTTGGTCAGGAAATTATAAGGGCCTAAAGTAAGGCTGAGGCATGGAGAAGTCACATTTAGGTGCTGCGGAAGAGATAAACCTGATAGCCTTTATAGTGACCAATTTCAGGACGAGTCAGAGAATACAATGACTCCAAGGTTTCTGTTTGAGTAACTGAATGGCAGTGTTGCCAGTTATGATAAGGTGAGTGTAAAGTCTGTTGAGTTTATGTTTTCAGCATGCAAAGTCTGAGATACCTATAATTTATTCCATTATAATGATCTGAAGTTTGGGAGTGAGGTCAAAATTGGAAATAGAGTTGAGGTTTTTTTTTTTAAGTAACAGCTATATTGAGATACGCATACCATAAAATTCATAATTTTAAGTGTATAATTCCATGATTTTTAGTATCTTCATGGTTATGCATTCCCCCCCACAATCAATTTTATTATCCCAAAAAAGAAAATATGTACTCAATAGCTGTCATTTTCCATTGTCCCCATTCCCCTCATCCTTTCTCACTAATCTACTTTCTCGCTCTAGATTTGCCTGTTCTGGACATTTTGTATGTTATTTGCCTATTCTGGACATTTTATCATACAATGTGCAGCCTGGCTTCTTTCACTTAGCATGATATTTTTCTGGGTCATCTATGTTGTAGCATGTATTAATACTTTTTGAAAAAATAACTAGATATATTCTACCGTAAAGATAGAACACTTTTATTTTATTGATGGATATTTGGGTGTTTCCCATTTTTTGGCCATTTTGAATTATGCTATAAACATTTGTGCACAAGTCTTTTGTGTGAAGTTGTGTTTTTCAGTTTAGTTGGGTATATATCTAGGAGCGGAATTACTGACTCATATGGTAATTTTTGAGGAACTGCTAGATTATTTTCCAAGGTTTACATCCCAATTAGCAGTACACCTCCCAATTTTTACCAACACATATTGTTCTCTGTTCTTTTGACTATAACCATCCTAGTGAGTGTGAAGTGATTTCATTGTGGTTTGGGTTTGCATTTCCCAGATGGCAAAAGACGTTGAGCGAGCACCTTTTCAGTGCTTTTTGGTCATTTGCATATCTTCTTTAGAGAAATATCTCTTCAGATCCTTTGCTCATTTTTAAAATTGTATTATTTATCTTTTCATTATTGAGTTGAAAGATGTCTTTGTATACAGGAATGTATCAAATCATATACCTGAAAAGAAACAAATCTAGAATATAGTAGACCCCCTTATCTGCAATTTTGCTTTCTGAGGTTTCAGTTATTCGTGATCAACTGCAATATAAAAACATGAAACAGAAAATTTCTGAAATCAACAATTCCCCTTTATAAATTGTATACCATACTGAGTGGCATGATGAAATCTCTCAATATCCCACTTTATCCTGCCGTTGGACACCCAGTGGTTGCCTGAAGCCATGGATAGTAACAAACCCAACATATACTATTTTTTTTCCCTTGACATGCATACATACGGTACAGTTTAATTTATAAATTAGGCCTAGTAAGAGATTAACAACAATAACTAATCATAAAATAGAACAATTATAACAGTATACCAGCATTACTACTCTTATGCTTTGGGATCATTATAAAGTAAAATAAGGGTAACTTGAAAACATTGCAAACTGCAATACTGAGACAGTTGATCTGATAATCAAGACTGCTACTAAGTGACTAACCAGTAGGTAGCCTAGACAGCATGGATACACTGGACAAAGGGATGACTCATGACCTCAGCAGGATAAGGTGGGATATTGAGATATTTCATCATGCTACTCAGAATGGTGTCGAATTTAAAACAGGAATTGCTGATTTCAGGAATTTTCTGTTTAATATTTTTATACTGCAGTTGATCATGAATAACTGAAACCTCAGAAAGCAAAGTTGTTGATGAGGGGGTATGCTTTATTCTAGATTTGTTTCTTTTCAGATATATGATTTGGAGGATTTTCTCTCATTCTGTGGGTTATCTTTTCAATTTCTTGATGATGTCCTTTGAAGAACAATGAAATATCTGTAAAACCTCTATGTCTATATAATCCATAGTAACCCTGTAAATGCTTG
>NW_006949480.1:0-692 GCF_000164805.1 Carlito syrichta | reverse complement strand
AGGAAATTCTCTGTCAAGATAAACAGCCCCTTCCCTTCTCTTCTCAAACTTGGCTCTTACTGGAAAGTTCTAAATAGGTCCTCTGTAGTTGTTTTCTTTTCAGTATTTCCCACTGGAGCTCAGTTATAAATACTAAGTCAGAAAAATTACCTTTTGGTCACAGAATCCAAGGAATAGAGAGTTACATTAGGGTTGAGGGTCCTGGTCCAGGCCTCTTTTAGACATTTTGCATCTTGGGAAATGTCCTTTCTCTCTCTCCTACTTTTCCATCATTTTCCTGTGCAATTAAGTTAATAAACGTGAGTCCCTCTTGAGTTTTTGTGAATATTTTTTTCTATCCTTTTATTTTTCGATTCCTTTATTTTTCTGTTTCAAATGACTCTATGAAGTGTTGGGTTTAACAATGAGTTGAAATCTGTGCTTAATCCATTATAATACAACCAGACTGATAATTTGGAAAGCAAGGACTTACCCAAACTAGCTGCATGTCTGAGATAGGTCTTTTTGTTATAGTTAATAGGTTTAATTGGGTGTTATTCCTCTGGAGAAGGAGTAGGGAAGCCCCATGTTTCTACTGGTAGATGGGTCATTACTACAGAAACACATTGTACCCCAGATAATGTGAAAAATAATTGTAGGCTCAGTTATACCTACATGAGCTACAATCTCTATTTCATTTTTTTCCTCCTTCC
>NW_006949479.1:0-778 GCF_000164805.1 Carlito syrichta | reverse complement strand
TGAAGTGATAAATGTAATGATTCATGTCCCTTTCCATTCCTCCAACATACTTTACAATACACTTGGAATATGATTCTTTACCAATAAACTTGGAATAACTCAAAACCTTGGCAAAGGTGTTGATTAAGAACATCAAAGAGGGTTAAAAGCTAAGCAAGTAACAATGAACCAAATTGCAAATGTTTGAATATTTTCTTCTACTCCTGTCCTTTTGAACAGGGAAAATATCAAAGATCAGTAAGGATAAATTTTATAGGCATAAATGTTTCACAAATTTATATGGAAATCATATTAGCTTTTAAATGAGTTTCTAAACATCTTCACATTATGATATTAGTGAAGGTAATAAGAAGAAACAAATTGATGTCAGGGTGCATAAGGTATTGTTGCTCTGTGAGTTTTGACTTCATGACAGAAAACAATTTTAAAGCAAATCCAAAGTAAGTTTTAAAGGAAATTTTATTTTAGAGAGGAAACATATTCAAGGAAGAACACAGGTGTCTCAAAAAGAACAACACAAACTTGACTTTAACAAGAAGGCTTATATAATGTCTACAATGATAGTTAAGCAAATACAGCATGGAGGGCTGTATGTATTTGATCATAAGTTTTGATTACTATCTTTCAACCATTTAAGCTCCTAGTGCACTTCTAAATAATGAAATTTACTGTCTAACTAGATTTGGACTTCTCTTAGAACATTATGCCTCTATGTTTTGGGTAATCTATTGTTTTTGTTATTGACTGCACTAGTAGCTCCACATTTCAACCCACAAGG
>NW_006949478.1:0-403 GCF_000164805.1 Carlito syrichta | reverse complement strand
GCCCAAAGAGTTGTGAAAATGTGGCAATGATCTGGATACAGTCACTCACGCCAGTAATCCCAGCATTTTGGGAGGCAGAGGCTAGAGGATTCCTTGAGCCCAGGGGTTTGAAACCAGCCTGGGCAATTTGGTGAGACCTCATCTCTAAAATAAATAAATAAATAAATAAATAAATAAATAAATAAATAAATAATTGCTGGGCAATTTGGTGAGACCTCATCTCTAAAATAAATAAACAAATAAATAAATAAATAATTGCTGGGCAATTTGGTGAGACCTCATCTCTAAAATAAATAAATAAATAAATAAATAAATAAATATTTGCTGGGCATGGTGGCCCAAGCCTGTAATTTCAGTTTCTTGGAAGACTAAGGTGAAAGAATCTCCCGAGCCCAGCAGGTCA
>NW_006949477.1:0-531 GCF_000164805.1 Carlito syrichta | reverse complement strand
TAATATCAGTTTATAACATACATAGAAATTTTCAGTGTTCAATTTTATTGAAGTTTACATAACTATAATAAATCTAATCCTCTCAAACAACCAACCTTCAGTTTTTCTAATCTGTAACAGTTAATGCGCTGATATCAAAATAAATTTACATTTTAAAATTAAAATTTAATAGCAAGAGAGTCTCTGTCACGACTCTCTTTTTCCCCTTCTACAACTTACTCAGTTCCAGGAGACTATTTTGCCTCTAGGAGAGAATAAAGTGAGTAGCGAAACAGCTTTAAGCAGGTCCCTCGGGAGACATCCTAGACGGAAGCATTGTTATTAGAGGAGATGACAACTCCATGTGTAATACTGCCCCTGAAGACATTCCTTGGGGATAAGATGTGGAGGTGGAAGACAGTAATATTGATAATCCTGACTTTGTGTAGACCTAGGCTAATGCGTATGTATGTGTCTTACTTTATAACAAAAAAGTTTAAAAGTTAAAAAAACAAGAGAAACCTTATAGAATAAGCATAAAAAGCAATAAAG
>NW_006949476.1:5572-9359 GCF_000164805.1 Carlito syrichta | reverse complement strand
CAGTCTAGAGGAGACAAGATTAATTGCTCTCTCATCACAAAAGAAAAACTTGTAAATTTTGATGTTTAGAGAAAGATGAACTGGTGAAATACAGCCAGGATGCTTTCTCCAGTCTTTATTTTGGAATGAAAAATGCCTAATATGGTTAGACAAAAGCTCATTTACTAGGGCACCTCCTTGCTTGGAGTTGAACTCTGAATCTCAAATCCCTTTGCCTTGCAGACAACTGAGGAATCTCTTGGATACGGTGCATATGTATTAGAGTCCTACTTTCCCACTAACTTTCTATCCTTGGGTTAATAGTTGAACATCTCTTTAAAATAGAGAAAGTAATCTCCACCCTGCCCATAAGGGATAATGGATAAGTCATGTAATCATATGAAATAAGTTGCAGATGTGGACAGACTGTCCTTATATAAAAGGTATATACACATGCAAGCTATTCTTACAGCTCACAGTCATTCCAGCTTTCATCTCTAATTTTGCTCTAACCAGAATAATACCATAAAGAGATACAGAGTTCTGAGGAGATGTAAACAGACTAGATTCACAGAATCTCTAAACCAAAGTGATCTTGAAGATAATTGAATCCAGTCCCCTCAGCTTACAGAGATGAACAGGCAGACATCTAAATAATGATAGCTAACATGAACTAAGTATTAACTACACACAAAGCTCAGTTCTAAGTATTCTACACTTAGTAACTTGTTTAATAATCAAAAGTATTGCCATGGGGGGATATCATAACTATCACCTGTATTTGATAAATGAGGAAATTAAGCTCAAGTACATTCCATAAGCTAACGTGGTGGTGGCAGTATGAGGGCTTAACTCCAAACAATCTCATCCTGAATCCACCTATTCATGATAACATTGAAAGTTGCCTAGTAACTGACCACCAGAGAGGTATACACAGCTTGACCAAGATAACTCAGCAGTCAGGGATGGAATATAGGTCTTCTGATCCACAGTCAGAAGTCTGTCTCTCTACTTGGAATGGTAGTCTAATGTAGTGGGCAGGACCTTGGGCTCAAATCCTAGTTAGACGTTTGGTTTTGGAAATGACCTTGGGCAATCCGATAGCCTCCCTGAAATTTGATTTTCTCATCTATAACAAAGTGTCATAAAGATAATATCTTCCTCCTAGTTTTCCATGAGAATTAAATGAGGCTATAAGCAAGACACTTAGAAGAGGCCCTGGGGTAGCTGCTCAGCAGATAGTAGCCATTGTTGTTCCATCATGCTGTATCTTAGAGAAGGAATCATGGAACCCGCATAGGGTAGCAGATGTGGCACCAACAAGAGGAGCTGGTTTTGGGAGAACCAGAAGGGTTCACCAGAGCGTGTGTTTGTGACAGAGGGTAGCAAAAGCTCCGGCAGGGTAAAGACTAAACAAGATGCAGCCACAGACAACCAGTAATAAGAACAACCTGACACTCACTAGCTAATGTTGGTGTTTCTCTTTTTTTGTCTGACATGGACATGGAGCTGAATGAGGAGAGCATTACCTCACTTTGTGGAGTTTCAGCTCAGATGCCCTGAGCTACCTGCCCCTTTTCATCTTGTAAAGGTTAGACAGTCAATTATGGTTGGTTGATTGGCTGCCAAATCATAAGGTTCCCAGCAGTGAAGGAGCTACTTGTTCCTCCCAAGAGAGTTCTGTAGATATGCAAACTATTCAATTGCTTCTGTCTACTCAAGTATCTCTCTCTCTCTTAACAACTCAACAGACATCTTGTCTGTGATTCATAAATAGGCTTCTCTATTTTTTCAGGGGAGTGAATTTGTAGCTATTATGATTCAAATAACATTGACATGATGCTTTCTGTCTTTTTTTTTAACCCCTGTTGCAGCATCAGAGAGAGGAAATCTATAGGAAAAACAAATCACAAAAACCCAAAGCAAATTACTTTGCATATTGGCCTGTGAATAATAAATGCATAAGCTAACTAACTTTGGGGGCAGAGGTAAAGGAACTGATAAATAATTTAGAAATCGTCACCACTTCCCGGTTCTGAGAGATGGAACTGGTATGTACTAACATTAGGTGCATGCTGCATTTATAAGGCAACGAACAACATTTTAATTCCTCAACCATTAGCATTATCTGAAAGTGGAGCTGCACATGGAGTCGGATCCTGAGGATGTCAGTCAACCCATTACCCAGTGTGGGCTTTGTCATATAGTGTGTTGCCTCTCCTTAGGCGACCTGAGTCAGCCAGACAGATGTGGTTGGAGCAGACAGGCAGGAAGGGGGCAGGCAGAGTGTGGGTGGCAGGCAGTGTACCTGCCAGCCACATGCGCTCAGGAGCTCAATGAAGCCACTGTGCTAAGTACCCTTCCTGTTAGACTGAACCTATCTCATCCTTTTCCCAAAATTGCACTCATCTGAAACTGTCCAAAGAGGTAACTCTAGAAACTTCTGGAAGGTTTTGGATGCCTGCAGTGTACTAGATTTTTCTCAAATATTGAATCCCACAGACAGCAGAAATGTGAGAGACTTCCCAGCCCATATTTTGTAGATGCAGGTGGTCTTAGGACCTTATAGATTAGGGGTTCACAGACTCTGTGGGGATCTCCCACAGCTTTTGCTTCAGTGGCTTTTAACTTGTTTTGCCTGTGACCTACAGGAAGAAGAATTCACAAACATCACAGCACTGCAGTATGTAACCACTGAAAAAAGATGGTCACAAAATATCCTTTTCATATGTCATACATTTTATTAATTTTATTCTATTTTTAAAAAACTCAAGTGGAGGCCACTAAGTTATTTTATAAGCTCTCATGGGTTGCAGCCTGCATGCAGTTTGAATAACACTGGTCTAGCCCAACACTTACGTAACTCAGGGCTGTAGACACAAGTAGATATGTAGCCAAGGCAGTCATCTACCTTGAAGAAACTCTACCAAAACATCTGGAGAAACTTCCAGAATGGCCACTTCTTAACTTGACCAGATAATAAACTTCAATGTTCAGTTGAATTTGTTAATTTGTGGAAAACCAATGTCTAGAGGCAGGGTGTCTGTGCTGATGAAGTCCAGAGTTGGCAAGCTGGGCACCTGGCCATTGCTAACTGTTAGTGGGACAAGAAAAACTCACACATTTCCTCTGAGACATAAGCTCTGCCAAGGGCACACTTGACAAGATCATACGCTTTTCTGAGATTCAATTCCCTCCCTCCTGGGACCCCTCCTATTCATTTCCCTCTTGACGCCTCTATTCACACCTGTTTGCCTGTGGTTCCTCTCACTTCCTCTTGCTTCCCTCTCTTCACTCTTTCCTTTTCCTACCTTTCTTTACCAATATTAAAAAGACATTTTAAAAAAGTTGTCATTCACATTCATCATCTGCTGAGGAAATTTTTCAAAGTCCTTATAGGCTAGAAAATTATGAATTGGATTGAAAGCCTCCATTGTATGTTATCAGGTGTGTGTGTGTGTGTGTGTGTGTGTGTGTGTGTGTGTGTGTGTGTGTGTACATGTATGTGTGTGTAATGAGCTTGAGAGCAGGCCCATGATTTTATTTCTCCTGCCCAAAGAGCTGTGAAAATGTGGCACTGATCTGGATACAGTCACTCACGCCAGTAATCCCAGCATTTTGGGAGGCAGAGGCTAGAGGATTCCTTGAGCCCAGAGGCTTGAAACCAGCCTGGGCAATTTGGTGAGACCTCATCTCTAAAATAAATAAATAAATAAATGAATAAATAAATAAATAAATAAATAAATAAATAAATATTTGCTGGGCATGGTGGCCCAAGCCTGTAATTTCAGTTACTGGAAGGCTAAGG
>NW_006949476.1:0-4763 GCF_000164805.1 Carlito syrichta | reverse complement strand
CTGTGGTCATAAGGATGAATGAGATGCACTTTGGAAGAGGCCTGTCCGCTAGGAAGGGCCTCAATGAATAGGCTGCATTCTCAGTGTGGGCTGTCAAATCTCTCTACTTCTATTTCCCTCTCTCTTTTCACTCCTTTTTTCTGCTTTCTTGTCCCTGCCCCTCTCTCCCCTGGGTTTTATTTCATGGGCATAATTATTGGCTGTCAGGAATGTGAAGGCTCTCAGCAGATCTAGAATATACCATGCATCTGCTTCCCAGGTTGTTCATCCCTGCCGAATGTACTAAAGCCTGATGGCTTTGGGCAAACACGTATACGAAGTTCTTGATAGACACACATCCTCCTTTACCTGAAATACCTGCTGGATGATAGCTTCTACCCTGAAGGGTAACTCAAATGCCATGCCCTCTGGTGGTCATCAGTCATCTGTTGGTCATTAGCAACTATCAGGACATCCTGTTGTGGCTGTGGATGACACAAAGGATCTTTGTGGCTTTGAGAACAATCCAGGGACAAACACAGCTTTCTATTATGCCTAGGACAATTCCTGCCACATTGCCCTGCAGAACCACACCTTGGGAATGGCACTGGTGCATTCAGGGAAGTACCCAGTCCTGTCTGTCTGTGCTAACGATAGCCCAATTTGGGCTTCTGAAAAAGGAAGAGACAGTGTTCACTGTGGAAGTTCATACTTTATTGACTTTCAATAATAGTTTGTGCTCTGCTTTGTAAAATCACAGCACCCCACAACCTTAGTATACAGATCTCCTGGGCTTAGGTCTCAAGGCCTGGGGACAAAAGACCCCATATATGACAAGAACTTTGAGTGTAGAATAAGATTCCATAAGGTGGCAGCCTAGGAAAAAATCATAGGAAGTGCTCTTTCCTTGAGGTTCATGGTCTCATCCCAGTTTTCTGCTCCCACAAGTCAGTTATTCCTAGCTGGAAAAAAAAGTCTGAGGGATTTTTCTCAGATTTTAGTCTGATTCAGAGTTTATAACTCCCTCCTCCAGTCTAAAATTTACAGAAAAAATGGGCAATGGTATGTGTATGGGGGAAAACAATCCCATGGAGCTAATAACCCAGCAGATCACCCATTTGTAGGGTCATCTGTCTGTAGTTTCTCCCTGAACAACTCTGCCTCACCACCCAGCTGGCTTGTGTTCAAGGAATGAAAACTCATTTGTCAGCCAAACAAACCCCAAGTATGAGGGTGAAGCCACTATGCATTAATTGCCTAACATACACCAAAGCCAAATATAAATCATCCTAGGGTCATTCATTCTTGGGATTTATCCACCGTTGGGAAAAACTGGAAAACAGCTTGACTCAAAGAGCAGCACACGTGCATATGTATATATGTGTAATAAGAAAGGCCCTTCCCAGTAGACTTTAATGCCCTTACCTCTGAATCAAGTTTCTAGAAACACTGGGTAAAAATGAAAATTGGAGGTCTGGCCCGGAAGACTCATCAACCCATCCTGATATAATCAGAGGTTTGGGATTTTTTAGGAAAAGTATGTGCATTATTCAACTGTTTTTTAACTTTTAATTTTTTTATTCTAAAGATGTAGGGTACGGTTCAGGGTTAGGTATACAAATGTTCGTTATGCAGGTGCCCTTGTTGATGAGGTATGTCCCCCTTTCCCAGGCAGAGTCCCACTACTGCCAATCTCACCTCCCCACTCACCTTCCCCACCTCCTGGCAGTTTCCTGCTACTGCCAATCCTTTTCTTATAGTATTACAATGATTGTTCAAGGTCGGTCACAAGTGAGAACATGTAATACTTGGTTCTTTGTTTTTGTGAAAGATCACTCGGTATTATAGACGCTAAGTCTATACAGGTTGCTGTGAAGTTCACGATTTTGTCCCTCTTTATGGCTGTGTAATATTCCCTCATGTATATGTACCACATTTTTTAAATCCAGTCCTCTTCTGATGGGCAGCACGGTTAGTTCCATGTTCTTGCTACTATAAACAATTCTGTGATGAACATACATGTGCAGGTATCTTTTTTACAGAGTGATTTGAGTTCTTCTGGGTATATTCTGAGTAGGGGAATTGTGGGGTCATATGGAAGGTCGATTTTTAGATCTTTTAGGAATCGCCACACTGTCTTCCACAGAGGCTGTACTAGTTTTCAATTCCACTAACAGTAGAGAAGTGTTCCCTTTTTGTCACATCCTTTCTAGCATCTGTTGTCTTTGAGTTATTGATAGTCATCTGGACTGGAGTTAGGTGGTATCTCAGTGTTGTTTTAATTTGCATTTCTTTGATGACTAGTGAAGTTGAGCATTTTTTCATGTATCTGTTGGTTGCTTATATGTCTTCTTTTGAGAAATGTTTATTTGTATCTTTTGCCCACTTTGTAATGGGGCTGTTTTTTTTCTTTTCAGCTCATTTGAGTTCCTTGTAGATCCTAGATGTTACACCTTTGTCAGACATACAGTTGGCAAATATTTTTCCCCAGTCTGTGGACTGTCTCCTCACTCTCTTGATGGTTTCTCTTTGGCTTGGCAGAAGCCTGTCAGTTTGATGGGGTCCCACTTGTCTATCTTATCTCTTATGGCATGAGCACTTGGGGTTCTGATCATAAATTGGATTGCCAGTTCCAATTTCCATAAGGGTGTCTCCTGCATTTTCTAAGGTTCTTATAGTAAGATGTTTTGCATTTAGGTCTTTGATTCATTTAGAGTTGATTTTTGTGTATGGTGATAGGTAGGGATCTTGTTTTAATCATCTGCATGTGGTCAGTCAGTTTTTCCAGCACCATTTACTGACTAGGCTGTTCTCTCCCCAGTTTTTGATGGTGGAGGATTTTTCAAAGATGAGTTGGTTGAGAAATTGAGGTTTGCTTCTGGAATCTCTATCCTGTTCCATTGGTCTATATGCCTGTTATTGTACCAATACCAGGCTGTTTTGATTATTGTAACTTTGTAATAAAGTTTAAAGACTGGGAGTGTGATACCTCCTGCTTTGTTTTTTGTTTTTTTGCTGAGGATTGTTCTGGTGATTCATGGTTGTTTATGTTTCCATATGAATTCCTGTATTGCTGTTTCCAGGTCTGAGAAAAATGCTGCTGGTAATTTAATGGGTATTCCCTTAAATCTGTAGACTGCCTTGGGTAGGATGGACATCTTAACAATGTTGATACTTCCAATCCATGAGCATGGAATATTTTTCCATTTGTTTGTGTCATCTTTGATTTCTTTGAGCAGTGTTTTGCTATTTTCATTGTAAAGGTTTTGACATCTCTTGTTAGGAAGATGCCGAGACACCTGATTTTTTCCCCTGGCTATTGTGAATGGGACTGTGCTTTTTATTTGGGTTTCTGTTTGTTTATTGTTGGTGTAAAGAAATTTGAATGTCTTTTGCACATTTATTTTATAATTTTATGCCCTGAGACTTTGCCAAAGTTCTTTATCAGTGCCAGGAGATTTTTGACAGATTTCCTTGGGTCGACCAACTTTTTAAGCATTACTTGTGGCTATCCTTGATCCCTTACAGTCTTAGTTGGACATTGATAGATGAAATTCTGCCAGGGTGTTCAACAAATGTGGTTCTCAGATGGCAGAAGGACATGCCAGTCCCTCAGGAGGCACTGCTGCTTCCAAGAATCAGGCAAAAGACATCTCGGTTCTGTGAGCTTGTTGAGGTGTCATGCTGTCTCAGTCTGTAGGACTTTTGGCAAATTGGGAGTAGGGAAGGGGGCAGGACTCATAACAAAGAACAAAATCATGTACTTCACAGCAACCTTGCACTGATAAAGGACTCTGGCAAAGTCTCAGGGTATAAAATTATAAAATCAATGTGCAAAACACATTAGAGACTATGATACTGAGTGATGTTTCACAGAAAACAAGAACTGAGTAACACGTTCTCCCGCATAAGCGAACCTTTAACATTATCATAATACTAGAAGAAAAGGATTGGCAGTAGCAGGAAACTGCCAGGAAGAGGGCAGGGAAGTGGGATTGGCAGTAGTGGGAATCTGCCTAGGGAAGGGGGGGGTCCCACTTCATCAACAAGGGTACCTGCATAATGAACTTTTGTATACCTAACCCAGAATTGTACCCCACATCTTTAAACTTAAAATTTTTTCAAGAGAGAGGAGGGAAAGCTAGGAAGAGAGAGGGAAACTGATAGGAAGTGGAAATACCGAGAGAGAAACAAATCTGTTGTAGGGCCTTGTTAATTTAAAACTTGTGAAATACACTACTCAGGTTGGGGACAGCTGCCAGAAAGTGCACACTTGGTAATGAATTAATGTTGTGACTCCCTTTCCCTTGTTGCTGAGATCCCTGTCCTATGGGTTGCTGCTGACTTTGTAAAGAAGTGGTCAGTTCTCCTGATAGATAAGTTCTTTGGTCTTCTAAAGTTCCAGGGCCCTGCAGTGTGCTTGCAACTCCCCGCTGGGATCTCAGAATGTTTCCATATGGTGCTGGGTCTCCGAGGACTTGCTTTACCTGACACTTGAATGAAGGACCAAGGACCAGATATTTGGAACAGTGACCTCTGCCCAGTTCCCCACCCTGTGCCTTCTTCACCACCAAAACCTCCTAAACAACAATTTCCAGAGAGAGGAAACACTTGGTCCTGAAGTGGGAGGGGGGGAATTGCTGTGAAAACCAAGCACCACATAAACAGCACTTAAAAAACAAGAGTTGTTACTTTATTGATGACTCGTGCTGCTTTATCACCAGTCCTGTTTCTTGCATACTTGTCAGAAACCTGGAAATAAATCAATCTCTGGAAGCCAGAAG
>NW_006949475.1:0-786 GCF_000164805.1 Carlito syrichta | reverse complement strand
CCTGGCTGGGGAAGAAAGGAAAGAGCAGGTGAGGAGATGACCTGCACCCCATCCCAGGGGAGAGGAGAAGAGGATGGAGGAGGGCAGGGCGGCGCCCCCGATCCTTCCGCCCCAGGTAGCCGGCGGCCGGCGGGCGGACAAGGGGCTCGCCCGTTTGCCGGGTCTCAGCTGGCAGGGGTGGGGGGGTCTCCCTCCCTGCGACCCGGAGGGGCCTGGGGGCGCAGCGGGGCCGTGTCCCGCCTGCACCCGAAAATCCCGAGCCATCATTGCCCCCTACTGGGAAGGAGGCCCGGAGTCGAGGGTCGGTCAAGGGAGGGACGCTCAGAGAAAGCGAAACCGACAAACCGGCACCGCCCCGGCCCCGCCCACCGCCGGCTCCTCCCGGCCCCGCCCTCCGCCGGCTTCTCCCGGCCCCGCCCTCCTCCGTATTCCCCCCCCCCCCGGCCCCGCCCTCCGCGGGCTTCCCCCGGCCCCGCCCTCCGCCGGCTTCCCCGGCCCGCCCTCGGCCGACTTCCCCCCCTCCGGCCTCGCCCTCCGCCGGCTCCGCCCTTCCCCGGCTCCAACGGCACAGGTCTCTGCCAGCTCCACCGACCACGCCCTCCGCCGGCTCCGCCCTCCACCGCCCCGCCATTCACAGGCTCCACCGGCCCCGCCCCCAACGGCCACGCCCTCTGCAGCCCCTCCTCCACCGGCCCCGCCCGCCACTGGCCGGTAACCGCCTCTCTTCCCAGGCTGCTGCTAATGGCTGCATTAACCCCGCCGGCGCCGAGTACCTCGCGGAGCCCC
>NW_006949474.1:0-3786 GCF_000164805.1 Carlito syrichta | reverse complement strand
ATTTGCTTTGGATACTGAATTTTTGTTGTGATCAAAGTAGTAAGTGCCCCGTGTAGGAAGTTCCCCCGTGTAAATACATTTGTCCTCTTTCTACACTATTTGTGTCCCTCCTTTCTAAGCACTTCCTCCTTAGACCATCTCATTCCCCTGTTTCTTCTCCTCCAGCTTCCAGGCTTCTGTTTTTCTGCCATTGATTCTCTGCTTTCTCTTCTCCGACCTGCCTTTCCTTTACCTTTCTCTTATTCCTGCTTTTCACTTATATTCTTTCAACAGTGTCTCAGTCCCTGTTCTGTTACCTGTGCTCACCCTCTCTTTTTTGGCCCCTCCTGTGTAGGACGTTGGTATCCTCAACAGGTATTTGTTCACTGTAAAATACCACCACAGCTCTGAAAACTACCAATTCGGCAAGTATTCAGCACAAATCTGTAGTTGTGGGATATTGTCAAGAGGACTAGTACTTGTCTTTTAACTTAGTTGGAAAGACAAGAGCTAGTCACAACTTACCTCAATTAACTTGTGAATCCTAATGATTTGAAATTGAATTAGAAAAGACATACCCACAGAGACAATGAGAGGGAAACATTGCTTTATCTATCCTCAGGACTCTGTGTCCATGTCTCTTAAAACATTTTTTTTTCTTTTTTTAATCTGAAGGAAAAGTTAATTTCGAGCATTTTAAGCATTTTATGCTTAGCCATGTCTTGTATTTAAATAGGGTAATGTTAAATACTGATCTCTGTTTTTAAGTAAGAGTTTTCATAATGTGTTACTTGTGAATTAATTTATCATTTACTTAGGATAGTCAAGAAAGAAATTATCTTACTTTATTTCATACTTACATTTAACATTACTGTTTTGTTAGGGTTTGGTAAGATTTAATTGCTTATGGATATCATTCGCTTGTGGTAGTGATGGATTCCAGTACTACCCAAGCTCTTCGAGTTTTAGAAAAACATAAAACTGATATTGTCAAGGTAAGTCAGATCTCACTTTGATCCTGTAACATGTTGTCTAGTCTAAAGTTTAATACTGTATATTATGAGGTCCTCGTTAAGTCTATTCAACATTAAGTGTTGAATAGTCCTTAAATATAGTACTCTATTTGGGGTAGCTCAGTGTTTCCATAGATATGACTTAATGGCAATCCGATATGCTAGTTCTTAGGTCATCTTAAAGCTAATTGAAAACACCAATTCTACCATTTACCCGATCACTCATTCATTCATTCATTTATGAACACTTGGCATGTGCTAAGTAAGGATGGAGAGATGAAAGCCCTCGGGTGTCTCTATGTTGTGAGGAGGACTCAGTGTGATAAGTGAGACTTGATTCAGGTGTTGTGGGTAGACAGAAGTGCTACATATCAATTGATTGTGGGGAGAGTCACAAAAGTATTTCCAATTTAGGGACTAGTAAACAGTAATTAGTCAAGTGAAAAATTGGGGAAGGAACGTTGCAGGGAAAAGGAAGACTCTACACAGAGGTAAACAGTGTGCCCTAAAAATGGCTAAAAGGTAGGCACACTTGTAGGAGTGATGGAAGAAGAGGCAGCCAGAGAGATTCAGCTGCCTATTCTGAAAGTTTTGTAAGATTAGGAAGAATGTTTAAGTGGGTGATTGATATAACTATATTTGTATTGGAGAAAAACTCACTCTGGCAGCAGTGGAGGATCTGTTGGAGAAAGGCAAGACTGGAGGCAGTGAAGATCCTTTAGGAGAATTTTGCAGTAATTTGGTCAGGAAATTATAAGGGCCTAAAGTAAGGCTGAGGCATGGAGAAGTCACATTTAGGTGCTGCGGAAGAGATAAACCTGATAGCCTTTATAGTGACCAATTTCAGGACGAGTCAGAGAATACAATGACTCCAAGGTTTCTGTTTGAGTAACTGAATGGCAGTGTTGCCAGTTATGATAAGGTGAGTGTAAAGTCTGTTGAGTTTATGTTTTCAGCATGCAAAGTCTGAGATACCTATAATTTATTCCATTATAATGATCTGAAGTTTGGGAGTGAGGTCAAAATTGGAAATAGAGTTGAGGTTTTTTTTTTTAAGTAACAGCTATATTGAGATACGCATACCATAAAATTCATAATTTTAAGTGTATAATTCCATGATTTTTAGTATCTTCATGGTTATGCATTCCCCCCCACAATCAATTTTATTATCCCAAAAAAGAAAATATGTACTCAATAGCTGTCATTTTCCATTGTCCCCATTCCCCTCATCCTTTCTCACTAATCCACTTTCTCGCTCTAGATTTGCCTGTTCTGGACATTTTCTAGGTTATTTGCCTATTCTGGACATTTTATCATACAATGTGCAGCCTGGCTTCTTTCACTTAGCATGATATTTTTCTGGGTCATCTATGTTGTAGCATGTATTAATACTTTTTAAAAAAATAACTGGATATATTCTACCGTAAAGATAGAACACTTTTATTTTATTGATGGATATTTGGGTGTTTCCCATTTTTTGGCCATTTTGAATTATGCTATAAACATTTGTGCACAAGTTCTTTTGTGTGAAGTTGTGTTTTCAGTTTAGTTGGGTATATATCTAGGAGCGGAATTACTGACTCATATGGTAATTTTTGAGAAACTCCTAGACTGTTTTCCAAGGTTTACATCCCAATTAGCAGTACACCTCCCAATTTTTACCAACACATATTGTTCTCTGTTCTTTTGACTATAACCATCCTAGTGAGTGTGAAGTGATTTCATTGTGGTTTGGGTTTGCATTTCCCAGATGGCAAAAGACGTTGAGCGAGCATCTTTTCAGTGCTTTTTGGTCATTTGTATATCTTCTTTAGAGAAATATCTCTTCAGATGTTTGCTCATTTTTAAAATTGTATTATTTATCTTTTCATTATTGAGTTGAAAGATGTCTTTGTATACAGGAATGTATCAAATCATATACCTGAAAAGAAACAAATCTAGAATATAGTAGATCCCCTTATCTGCAATTTTGCTTTCTGAGGTTTCAGTTATTCATGATCAACTGCAGTATAAAAACATGAAACAGAAAATTTCTGAAATCAACAATTCCCCTTTATAAATTGTATACCATACTGAGTGGCATGATGAAATCTCTCAATATCCCACTTTATCCTGCCGTTGGACACCCAGTAGTTGCCTGAAGCCATGGATAGTAACAAACCCGACATATACTATTTTTTTTCCCTTGACATGCATACATACGGTACAGTTTAATTTATAAATTAGGCCTAGTAAGAGATTAACAACAATAACTAATCATAAAATAGAACAATTATAACAGTATACCAGCATTACTACTCTTATGCTTTGGGATCATTATAAAGTAAAATAAGGGTAACTTGAAAACATTGCAAACTGCAATACTGAGACAGTTGATCTGATAATCAAGACTGCTACTAAGTGACTAACCAGTAGGTAGCCTAGACAGCATGGATACACTGGACAAAGGGATGACTCATGACCTCAGCAGGATAAGGTGGGATATTGAGATATTTCATCATGCTACTCAGAATGGTGTCGAATTTAAAACAGGAATTGCTGATTTCAGGAATTTTCTGTTTAATATTTTTATACTGCAGTTGATCATGAATAACTGAAACCTCAGAAAGCAAAGTTGTTGATGAGGGGGTATGCTTTATTCTAGATTTGTTTCTTTTCAGATATATGATTTGGAGGATTTTCTCTCATTCTGTGGGTTATCTTTTCAATTTCTTGATGATGTCCTTTGAAGAACAATGAAATATCTGTAAAACCTCTATGTCTATATAATCCATAGTAACCCTGTAAATGCTTG
>NW_006949473.1:0-3758 GCF_000164805.1 Carlito syrichta | reverse complement strand
AAATGAAATGAGATGAGATGAGATGAAATGACATGATGAAATAAAATGATAAAATGAGAAGAGATGAGATGAGATGATGAGATGAGATGACATGAGATGAAATGATGAAATGTAATGCTAAAATGAAATTAAATGATGAAATGAAGTGAAGAAATGCAATGAAATGATGAAATGAAATGATGAGATGAGATTAGATGAGTGAAATGATGAAATGAGATGAGATGAGATGATGAGATGAGATGAAATGAAATGATGAAATGAGATGAAATGAGATGAAATGATGAAATGAGATGAGATGAAATGAAATGATGAAATGAGATGAGATGAGATGATGAGATGAGATGAAATGATGAAATGAAATGAAATGAAATGATGAAATGAAATGAAATGATGAAATGAAATGAAATAATGAAATGAGATGAAATTATGAGATGAGAGATGAGATGAAATGATGAAATGAAACGATGAAATGAAATGAAGAAATGAAATGAAATGAGATGAAATGATGAATGAGATGAAATGATGAAATGAGATGAGATGAAATGAAATGATGAAATGAGATGAGATGAGGAGATGAGATGAAATGATGAAATGAAATGGGATGAGATGAGATAATGAGATGAAATGATGAAATGATGAAATGAAATGAAGAAATGCAATGAAATGAGATGAAATGATGAATGAGATGAAATGAGATGAAATGATGAAATGAGATGAGATGAAATGAAATGATGAAATGAGATGAGATGAGATGATGAGATGAGATGAAATGATGAAATGAAATGAAATGGATCATGAAATGAAATGAAATGAAATGAGATGAAATGAAATGAGATGAGATGAGATGATGAGATGAGATTAAATGAAATGATGAAATGAAATGAAGAAATTAAATGAAATGAGATGAAATGATGAATGAGATTAAATGAGATGAAATGATGAAATGAAATGAGATGAGATGAGATGATGAGATGATATGAAATGATGAAATGAAATGAAAAAATGAAATGATCAGGTAATCCACTCACCTCAGCCTCCCAAAGGTGCGGAATTACAGGCTGAGCCACCGAGCCCGGCTTGTTTAATCAATTTTTTAAAAATTTTCCCTCTGTTAATTAAGGTCATATCATTAATACTTATTTGTTGTTGATTTTTTAATCTACTTTTAAAACTGGTCATTTTTCTTCTTCTGTTTTTATCTTTAAAATGTGTAAATCCGTTGAGCCATTGCCATTTCCCACCGCTCTGGGATTTTTTTAGAGGGGAATGGGCAGTAGCATTTTCTCTAAATTCTTCTCATGACCCTAATCGTTTTCTTCTTGTATTGTGTTTTTTTCTTGGATTTTATTTCCTTCTATGCATTTTTCTTGCTTCCCTAGCGGAGGCATCCAAGCCTGCTTCAACTAAAGAGCTCTCACAGAGCGTACCTTAATATCTTGCATGTAGCCTCCTAACTTCATAACCAAGCCATTCACTTTTTAACACCTAATTGGGTTTGACTACGTACTCTGTTGCATGCAGTTATAAGATCACAGAGAATAATACTGAGAGTACTCTATCATATGGAGAATGTGAACAAATGCTCACATTCATCTATGGAACCCATGCAAGTCATGAGTGTATCAGGAAAAGCCATACTATTGTCTTTGTAAATTACAAAGCTGCCATTTTCTCACTTTGCATTCTACTTGTACACAACATCTTTGCCCAGATTCTCCCAAATGCTGAGACTTTTATTATGTCTCGTCTAGAACATGTAGGTAGGCAAAGGCTAGAAACTACCTTCCTACTCCTCAGCTCACCCAGATGTAATCATTGAACATCTAGGAATCCTTCAAAGATAATGTCAGGATTTTACTCTTGTGTAATGTTCCCCACTAGTTCCTTTTCCACCACTAGTGAATAACAATACTTTCAAAATCTTTTTTTTTAGGTGAGATCTTGCTCTGTCACCCAGACTGGAGCACAGTGGCATGATCTTGCTTCACTGTATCCTCAAACTCCCGGGTCCAAGGGATCCTCCAGCATCAGCTTCCCAATTAACTAGAATTATAGGTGCAAGTCACTGCACCTAGCTAATTTTTTTTCTACACTTTGTACAGATGAGGGGAGTCTCACCAAGTTGCCCAGGCTGGTCTTGAACTCCTGAGCTCAAGCAATCCTCCCACCTCGACCTCCCAAAGTGCTGGAATTACAGGTGTGTGCCACTGTGCCCAGCCCCCCTAAATTCACATCTTAACATTTTATTACAGCATATCAAATTTGTTGTATAATTTTAGCCTCTATCACTGTATTATGTACTACTCCCCAAAACATATCTTATTATTCTTTTTGAAAAAGAATTTTGTGAACAGTAAATCAAGTAAGTCCTCTTAAGAGGCAAAAAGGAATAAGACCTTGAGCTCAATGGTCCATGGTTTTGTATTCATGCAACAACAACAACAACAAAGTTGTACACCTATCACCTTCCAAACTTCCTTTTTGTAATAATTGTTTATAGTGAGCTCCACTTTGGCAGCAACTACATCTATCTTATTCACCATTGTATTCATCATGCCTATAGTAGACATTCAGTAAATGTGTAGATAGATAGAGCAGATGATTTTATGTATTCATAAAATGTAAGTCACAGTAAGAAAGACTTACTACAAGGAATAGGGTCCATAGCATGGTATTTCAAAACCTAAATGTGTCTCAAATTTAGTAGTAGATCAACAACATCCTTTTCTAACTCAAACCTTGAGGTTGTTTTAAGAGGCAGCATGGTTTTGTACATAACCAGTATGTGGTCTTGGACTGAGCGGGCCTAGGTTCAGTCCCATATATTACTACTTACTAGAAGTGGTGGGCCTCAATCAGATTGTTCAATATCACTAAACCTTAGTTTTCTGATCACAGAAGGTAATTTGTCAGGGAACAAAAAGTTTGAGCCAAGGGCTGTATCTCTTAGCATCCAAAGATCTTCAGGATTCAGAAAAGCAAAATCGAACAGAGAACTGCCAAATAGATATGTTTAAAGCTTTCCTTATTTGTAACTAAAAATGATTTTGGATTATCATTGAAACTGCACATGAAATTTTTGTAAAACATTTGTTCTTTTAAATGCCTCTCTGATACACTGATGGTCTCAGTCCAACCTAATATCATACAACTGATAAGTAGCAAAGCTAGGATTCAAATCCAAAATCTTCCTACAAATCAACTAGGAAAAGATAGATAACCCATAGGACAAGAGACTGAAAAAGAAATTCACACACAAAACGTTATTGAATAGGTAATAAATATATGAAATGGTGCTCAATATCATTGATTATCAAGCAAATGCAATGTAAATGCACAGAAGGTGAGGGGGCTGGAGAAAATGGGATCAGTATGAATTATGAAGCAAATATTTAAAAAAATTCTTCATAGAAATCTATTTTAATTCCAGTTAGATTATTTGACATTTACTTATCCAAGTGTTTTAATCATAGCTTATGAGTACAGTTGCCAGTCTTTGTTACTGATTCAGATTTTCTATTTCTGAAATACAATTTTGGATTGCATTAATTAAAAATCATTTCCATTTAGAGCTAATATATTATACAAAATAGCATTCACAAAGCAGAGAAAGAGCACCTACCCTAGGCTTGCTTTAGAAAAATGGCTTAGGGAGGGAAACAAGATGGCGATGGAATAGTGGACTTGTGAGATTCTCCAAACATGAGTTCACAAAAGATTCTTACTTTTCTTCCCCCAGCCCACTACCAGCCGTGCTG
>NW_006949472.1:0-8025 GCF_000164805.1 Carlito syrichta | reverse complement strand
CCCCCGGCCCCGCCCTCCGCCGGCTCCGCCCTTCCCGGCTCCAACGGCACAGGTCTCTGCCAGCTCCACCGACCACGCCCTCCGCCGGCTCCGCCCTCCACCGCCCCGCCATTCACAGGCTCCACCGGCCCCGCCCCCAACGGCCACGCCCTCTGCAGCCCCTCCTCCACCGGCCCCGCCCGCCACTGGCCGGTAACCGCCTCTCTTCCCAGGCTGCTGCTAATGGCTGCATTAACCCCGCCGGCGCCGAGTACCTCGCGGAGCCCCGTGGGTGGCCCCCTTGCCGCCGCCGCCGCCCACGACTTTTAATGTTCTCGATGCACCGTATGTGTAATCATTTCTGGGGTACGGGTGAAATTGTGTTGCGTGCAGAGCCTGTGTCATGATTAAGTCAGGGCACTTAGGGTATTGGTCACCGATTTATCATCTCTATGTGTTGGGCACATTTCAAGTCCTCTCTTCTAGTTTCTGAAATATGCGATGCAGTATTATTAACTGTAGTCACCATACTCTGCTATCAAACATCAGGACTTGCTCCTCCCAACTGTAGGCTTGAACCCATTGAACAATATCCCTTCAACCCCTTGCCCCCACCGTGCACCCTCACCATTCTCTGGTGTGGATCCTTCTATTCTTGGTCTCCATGAGATCAACTTTTTTACCTCCCAGTATGATTGAGAACACGCGATGTTTGTCTTTCTGTGCCTGGCTTATTTCACTTAAATGCTTGGCTCCATCCATCCATGTGGCTGCAAGTGACATACATACTTTTTAATGGATATATATATATATTTGACATATATGTGTACATATGTATATGTGTATGTGTGTGTGTATACACAAAAATAGATCAATTAGCCAGGCATGTAATATATATATTTTTTCTTTAGTCATTCATGCATTGTTGGACACTTAGGTAGATTCCACATCTTTGCTACTGTGCATAGTACTGCACAACATAAACGTGGGAGTGAAGACAAGCCTTTGGTACATTTAGTTCTTTTTCTTTGGATAAGTACCTAGTAGTGGAATTGCTGGGCCATATGGTAGCCCTGCTTTTAGTTTTTTGAGAAATCTCCCTACCGTTTTCCATAATGGCTGTTCTAATTTCCATTTCTACCAACAGTCTTTGAGTTCACTAAGACATCTAAGATGACATCTCATTGTGGTTTGATTTATGTTTCCCTGATGATTAGTGATGCTGCACATTTTTTCCTTATATCTGTTGGCCATTTGTATATCTTCTTTGAGAAATGTCTGCTTGTGTCCTTTGCACATTTTTAAATAGGATTATTTGTTTGATTGCTGGTAAGTTGTTTTGAATTTCTTATATACTATGGATATTTTTCCCTTGTCAGACGAGTAGTTTGCATATATTTTCTCTCATTCATAGGCTGTCTTTTCACTCTGTTGATTGTTTCTTTTGGTGTACATAAGAATATATTTTATTTTAATATTGTCCCATTTGTCTATTTTTGGTTTTGTTGCCTGTGTTTTTGAAGTCTTAACCATAAAAATCTTTGCCTAGATCGATGTCCTGAAGAGTTTCTCTATACTTTCTTCTAGTGGTTTTATAATTTCAGGCCTTATGTTTAAGTCTTCAATCCATCTTAAATTGATTTTTGTATATGGTGAGAGATAGAGGTCCAGTTTTATTAATCTGCATATGGCTTTTCCAGTTTTTCCAGCATCGTTTATTGAAGAGAGTGTCACTTGGGTATTGTTTTCAATATAAAAAATTGGCCCTAAACATAAAAAAAAAGAAATGATTTGAATTTTTGGCTGTTCAATCACAGAAAGTTGGGGCAATAGAATTCTGAGGGTATTAGCTAGATCCTTCTATGACTATCTTGCAGATCTCATATGAAAATGTCATCAACAGGTAAAGATTTGGTAAATAGATTGCAAAAAATAGTGTCTCTTGGTAAACAATGGCAATGTGAGCTTCTAAATGAAACAGGTTTCAAATAAACTACTTAATTTCCAACAACACTACGTAACAGCTAATAGCTTGAGCTCAACATGTTTGAGTAACTATTATCAAGGCACTTTCAAAGCTATGGAAGAGCTATGGAGAAACAAATATCCTTACCATTTAGAGCTTGCAATGAATGTAATTGTTACTTTTAAGTTAACCATTTGGGTTGATGACATAGGATCAGTACAGTTCGATTTCCTCATGATGCCAATGGTTTTATAACTAATGTTCAAAATGGAGATAACTGAAATGAAATGAAACATGTACTAAACTTAGAATGAGAAGATCATTGTACATAAAAGAATAAAGATAGAAATGGTCACGTTTACATGTTCAAAAGATTAATGTGCTTAGAAATGTGCACTATAAAACAATTTTCAGCAAGATCATATTTTTGTCAAAATAATATTAACAGAGGAAAGAAGCAAGAGTATATATTTATAAACTACTGATAATTAAAAATTTCACATGATTAAGATCCCAATAACTACAGAAAATAACCCTGTTTGCTTCCACAACAACTTGAAACACTGTTATACTTACTGTTATGTTTAAATTCATATCCTGTCCAGAAAAATTTTTTAAAAATTAATAAAGAGTGAAAATTTTATAAGGTAAAAATCCAATAATCTGTGAAAATTTTACCTTCCAAAATCAGGAAATTAACATTGAAAACGCACAACTATCTTTATTTTCTACTCATTGGTTCACTTTGACCTCTTATCTTACATACCAAAGTAATATGCCTCTATAAAGAGAGGAAGAAAGTCTTATATTCTGAAGTTATGATGGGGAAATATCATGACTATCATCCAAAAGCAGGCAAGTTATTAATAATATAAATAAGTGTATTTGAGAGTAAGATGTATTCAACAGTGGATTTTTTTTACATCAATTGAATAGATAGTGTCTAAAAACAATTGGCATTTAAGTAGGCCCAAATTCTGTTGACCAACTCTTATCACCATGCACAATAGTGTTGACATAAATCTCTGCTCTTTTATGTTTACCAGATGATTTTTAAAAATTGGACAGACATCTGACACACACGATTTGTGTAGATAGAGGCTTAATATACAGCCTTTAAGTAAAACATGATCTTCTGGGACAACAGACTATGGTTAAAAAAATCAAAAGAATAGATGGGATAGGAAAGGGTATTAATATTTTCCAGGTGCCTCCTAGAACAAGTATAGGAACTGCAACATATATTTGTTTTATAACTTGCTGTCTTTGACTCAATTACAAGTAGTAATTGTTGATGCCAAAATATAAGGTCCAGTTTGTGACATACATCATTTAATCCTGTGAGCAACTCATTTAAGTTAGTATTACTGCTTTCATTTCACAGGTAAGGAAACAGAGTCATTTGAGGACATTAAGTAATGTATCCTAGAAGCATAAGACTGGTAAGTAGTAAAGTCAAGTACAGATCATTCTAAATCCAAGTCTATGCTCTTTATAATGCAGCATACAGACCTCCATATGGAAAAGCTGCAGTGAGCAAGACTCTCCATTTAATGGTGAATGATGGCTGGAAGCATTGAAGGAAGCTCTCTCCTGGTATGTAAAGCATCAGGATTCAGTAGTCAATCACATCACATCAAATCTAACAACTGTAGTCTTTCCCTGAGGAAACCCTGGCTTCTGAGAGTAAGACTGAAGATCCCAACGTAATTTGCCTCTAAAAGGTAGTAGTCTATTACCTAACCTTAAGTAATACTTCAGTTATTACTTCCTGCCAGAGTGACAGTTTAACCACAAGGCATTAAAAACTGTTTTCTCCTGTTCTAGCTGTCTGTTATTTATTGCCTCATATACTACCTGTCTGGAAGCAATGAATAAATATTTGAAGGGAAAGATGCATCATTCTGGATGCTCCATGAAATTCAAGATGGAGAAAAGTAAGTCAATGTTTCAGGCTTATCTATTTTTAGCTTTCTTTCTATAATACGGCAAAAATGAGCTTTAAGTGTTTTAAAAGACTCATCTACTAAAAAACAAATCTGGTTTTATAATTTTTAAAGAATGCTTTCTGTTCAAGTTTTGTAAGGAATAAGAATTTTTTAAGTTTTAGAAAAAGCAGATGTATCTAAAATGATTCATTTACCTTTCTGACCACAAGATTTTGATACCATGTTTCATTATATGGGTTATCTTTTCACATGTCAGATGACAAAAAGAGAAGCAACCAAATACTGAGAGTACCAAGTCCCATGCAACTTGTGATTACAAACTGCAAGCACAAATTTTATATCAAGCATATCTTCCCGAAACCAAGAGTAATTTCTTTATAACAATAAGCACTCATTAAGCACTTACTCTACTTTGAGCCAGCACTTGTGCTGATTTTTTTCCATGAATTTTCATGTTTATTGTCATACTTCTTCCCCCTGAAATGTCTTGCTTCCACTCACCTCCTTTAGGTTTTGCTCAAAATTACCACCTCAAGACAGCTTTTCCTTGTCATCTGACTTAAAACAGCAACCCTGTCTTTCCAGCATTTTCTTTTTTCCTTTTTGCGGTTTCTCATTTTCATAGTATTTATCACCAGCAAGCATAGCACATATCTTACAAATGTGTTTGTTTATTGCCTTTTAATATTTTAATTATTTGTTTATAACTTATATCTACATTCTTAAGTACTATAGCCCCAAAGTCTAGAAGGTAGTACCCCAAAATACTGGTTTAATGAATGTTTTTGGTATTTGCAAGCAACCCTTTGAGGATAGTATTCACATATTTAATTGAAGAAGGTTAGTCTGAAAAGGTAAAGTGACTTACTAAAGTCACAAAGATAGTAACTATCAGGCATGTTTGCAGACACCCAAGGTCAAGCCTTTTCATTCATGGTGATGCTTCCAGAAAAAGGACTCACCCAACCAAAATGTGTTTGTTCTACAGATTTACCTCAGAATAAAGTGTGACATGCCTGGAAATTATACAAAGGGAATGCACCTTTTAAATACCCTTCATAACTTGTGCTCTTTAATAAGCACATAACTCTGGAAGGGACACAAATGAAGTGATAAGGGAGACCAGGGATCAGCTCAGACCATCTGTATCAATGCTGAAAATCAATGTGTTGACAGATGTCACAGCCAGTTTTCCTTCATATTCAGTAAGTTGAATGTCATGAAACATTTGCTGAGATAAGAAAATGAGTTAGCCGGGCTCGGTGGCTCAGCCTGCAATCCTGCGCCTTTGGGAGGCTGAGGTGAGTGGATTGCCTGAGGCTGTGGGTTCGAGACCCACCTGGGCAGCGAGACCTCATCTCTACAATAAATAAAAAAAAATCCGCCAGGCGTGGTAGCGCATGCCTGTAATTCTGGCTACTTGGAAGGTTGAGGTGGAAGGATTGCCAGAGCCCAGCAGGTCGAGGCTGCAGTGGCTGGGAGTGGCCACTGCACTCCAGTCTGGGCAACAGAGTGAGACTCCAACTCAAAAAAAAGAAAAAGAAAAAAGAAAATGTGTTATATACAATATTTAAGCTTATGTAAGGACTTTATTTGAAAGAAAAAGTAGTGAAAAAAACTACAGACATTTGAAGTCTTTATATCCCATACAACATACCTAATAGTATACACATTCACTCTGCATAAATGTATCTTGTGTATTTTTCTTTCTTCCTCTTTTCCATTTTAAAAATAAAATCAAGTAATTCAGTTTTCTATTACACATAACATATATACACACTTTTTTTTTTGAGTGGGAGTCTCACTCTGTCACCCAGACTGGAGTGCAGTGGCTGCTCCTGGCCACCACAGCCTCGACCTGCTGGACTCTGGTGATCCTTCCACCTCAGCCTTCCAAGTAGCTGGAACTACAGGCGCACACTACCACACCCGACTGATTTTTAATTTATTGTAGAGATGAGGTCTCACCAAGTTGCCCAGGTGGGTCTCGAACCCGTGGGCTCAGGCAATCCACTCATACTTTTATTCTTTTTTTTCTTTTCCTGCTTTCAAACAATGAAATCCACAAGCAAATTTTAGTCCGCATTTGAGGAGCTTGATGAATAAAATATATTTTGCTATTGCCAGAATGGAAAGAGATAGTCACATTCAGAAAGCAACTAGTTCAAGGAAAGTAAGTTATATGGAATAGTTAAGAGTATCAATAATCATCCAGGCACTCCTACTTTTCCTGATCAGCTGTTTCCTTCCCATCAGTCCTGTATACTAAAGTGACAAGGACATTATAACATCTTTGAGGATCTTAACTGAAATATTATAGTGAATATACGTGAATAAATTTTTAGAAAGACAGATTCCCTAAATTATTTTGTCTATTTATTCTGTATATATTGTGAATTCTTATTTTACTCTTTGTGATCTATGGAATAAATCAGAAGTATGATTTGACTAAATATGGTAGCTAATAGTATCACAAGTATTTAATAATTAAATAAGTACTAATTATTAAATAAATAATAGATACATGAGAAACAGAATCTTGCCAATATCGGATGTTAACAATGTATGTACAGTCACATGAACACAAGGTGGAAACAACAGACATTGGACACTGCTAAAGGAGGGAGCAAGAAGAGTTAAGGTGCCCACGACCACACACCAGGTTCCAAGTCCAACATCTGGGAGAGAGAGGGCCCCCTAGAAGCCCAACCTCACCTGTATTCAATTTACTTATGTGGTAAATCCTCACACGTACCCCACAACCCTAAAACAAAATAAGCAACGTTGACAGAAACCAGTATGTGAGGAATCTATGGGATGTGAAAATGGTTACTTTCTAGACTTTATTAGTCATGCAAAGAATATTGTGTCACCACATTTGGAGGGGTGAATGCCAAGGTAGGGCCAAAAATCTATCTAAACTTCCTTCTGAAGTGAAAGGAAGTTCAACAACTTGATTCTTTATTCAGGAAAATAAAATTATGTAACTAGTCCCAAAGAGATTTGACTAGGACTCTCATGTAGTTTTATGAGCTGGCAGTTCTTGCTCGAACCCAATATGATTGTAAACTGTGTAATGTAAAGACAGGCTAGAGATAGGCTAACACTTTCAATTTTTTGCAATTCACCTCCATTTTCCTGTTTGAAAAATTCTTTAGTAAACATAGGCAAAGCTATTGAAGTGATAAAGGTAATGATTCATGTCCCTTTCCCATTCCTCCAACATACTTTACCAATACACTTGGAATATGATTCTTTACCAATAAACTTGGAATAACTCAAAACCTTGGCAAAGGTGTTGATTAAGAACATCAAAGAGGGTTAAAAGCTAAGCAAGTAACAATGAACCAAATTACAAATGTTTGAATATTTTCTTCTACTCCTGTCCTTTTGAACAGGGAAAATATCAAAAATCAGTAAGGATAAATTTTATAGGCATAAATGTTTCACAAATTTATATGGAAATCATATTAGCTTTTAAATGAGTTTCTAAATATCTTCACATTATGATATTAGTGAAGGTAATAAGAAGAAACAAATTGATGTCAGGGTGCATAAGGTATTGTTGCTCTGTGGGTTTTGACTTCATGACAGAAAACAATTTTAAAGCAAATCCAAAGTAAGTTTTAAAGGAAATTTTATTTTAGAGAGGAAACATATTCAAGGGAGAACACAGGTGTCTCAAAAAGAACAACACACACTTGACTTTAACAAGAAGGCTTATATAATGTCTACAATGATAGTTAAGCAAAATACAGCATGGAGGGCTGTATGTATTTGATCATAAGTTTTGATTACTATCTTTCAACCATTTAAGCTCCTATTGCGCTTCTAAATAATGAAATTTACTGTCTAACTAGATTTGGGCTTCTCTTAGAACATCATGCCTCTATGTTTTGGGTAATCTATTGTTTTTGTTATTGACTGCACTAGTAGCTCCACATTTCAACCCACAAGGTGACCAGGTCTAATATGCCTGGCTGGTCAGGTGAAGGGCATGTACCAACAAGAAAAATGCTTGAATGCTTAACCATCCTGTTTCTCATTTATCTAAATTAGACTTACCCAGGAAAAATTGTCTCACAACATCTAAACCATGTGATGTGCTATGCTAGCTCCGCCTGCCTCAAA
>NW_006949471.1:2720-3998 GCF_000164805.1 Carlito syrichta | reverse complement strand
AGAGTTCTGTAGATATGCAAACTATTCAATTGCTTCTGTCTACTCAAGTATCTCTCTCTGTTAACAACTCAACAGACATCTGTCTGTGATTCATAAATAGGCTTCTCTATTTTTCAGGGGAGTGAATTTGTAGCTATTAGGATTCAAATAACATTGACATGATGCTTTCTGTCTTTTTTTTAACCCCTGTTGCAGCATCAGAGAGAGGAAATCTATAGGAAAAACAAATCACAAAAACCCAAAGCAAATTACTTTGCATATTGGCCTGTGAAATAAATAAATGCATAAGCTAACTATCTTTGGGGGCAGAGGTAAAGGAACTGATAAATAATTTAGAAATCGTCACCACTTCCCGGTTCTGAGAGATGGAACTGGTATGTACTAACATTAGGTGCATGCTGCATTTATAAGGCAACGAACAACATTTTAATTCCTCAACCATTAGCATTATCTGAAAGTGGAGCTGCACATGGAGTCGGATCCTGAGGATGCCAGTCAACCCATTACCCAGTGTGGGCTTTGTCATATAGTGTGTTGCCTCTCCTTAGGCGACCTGAGTCAGCCAGACAGATGTGGTTGGAGCAGACAGGCAGGAAGGAGGCAGGCAGAGTGTGGGTGGCAGGCAGTGGACCTGCTAGCCACATGCGCTCAGGAGCTTAATGAAGTCACTGTGCTAAGTACCCTTCCTGTTAGACTGAATCTATCTCATCCTTTTCCCAAAATTGCACTCATTTGAAACTGTCCAAAGAGGTAACTCTAGAAACTTCTGGAAGGTTTTGGATGCCTGCAGTGTACTAGATTTTTCTTAAATATTGAATCCCACAGACAGCAGAAATGTGAGAGACTTCCCAGCCCATATTTTGTAGATGCAGGTGGTCTTAGGACCTTATAGATTAGGGGTTCACAGACTCTGTGGGGATCTCCCACAGCTTTTGCTTCAGTGGCTTTTAACTTGTTTTGCCTGTGACCTACAGGAAGAAGAATTCACAAACATCACAGCACTGCAGTATGTAACCACTGAAAAAAGATGGTCACAAAATATCCTTTTCATATGTCATACATTTTATTAATTTTATTCTATTTTTAAAAAACTCAAGTGGAGGCCACTAAGTTATTTTATAAGCTCTCATGGGTTGCAGCCTGCATGCAGTTTGAATAACACTGGTCTAGCCCAACACTTACGTAACTCAGGGCTGTAGACACAAGTAGATATGTAGCCAAGGCAGTCATCTACCTTGAAGAAACTCTACCAAAACATCTGGAGAAACTTCCAGAATG
>NW_006949471.1:0-1234 GCF_000164805.1 Carlito syrichta | reverse complement strand
TAATCTCAAAGAGAAAGTGAGCAAGAGCTAGCACAGAGCCTGCATGGCTCCAGGGAAGGGTGGGTTCACAGAAGATGAGATTAGAACTTGGTTGTCACTTCTCTAAAACCTCCACAATTCCTTAAGCCTAATGCAAGTTTGTGTGTCTCAGAGAAGGTTATTTAAACACTTAGAGTGTCTAAGTTTCCTCAACTCTAATATGGAGATGATATTAACACCTGTGGTCATAAGGATGAAATGAGATGCACTTTGGAAGAGGCCTGTCCCTTAGGAAGGGCCTCAATGAATAGGTAGCATTCTCAGTGTGGGCTGTCAAATCTCTCTACTTCTATTTCCCTTTCTCTTTTCACTCCTTTTTTCTGCTTTCTTGTCCCTGCCCCTCTCTCCCCTGGGTTTTATTTCATGGGCATAATTATTGGCTGTCAGGAACGTGAAGGCTCTCAGCAGATCTAGAATATACCATGCATCTGCTTCCCAGGTTGTTCATCCCTGCCGAATGTACTAAAGCCTGATGGCTTTGGGCAAACACGTATACGAAGTTCTTGATAGACACACATCCTCCTTTACCTGAAATACCTGCTGGATGATAGCTTCTACCCTGAAGGGTAACTCAAATGCCATGCCCTCTGGTGGTCATCAGTCATCTGTTGGTCATTAGCAACTATCAGGACATCCTGTTGTGGCTGTGGATGACACAAAGGATCTTTGTGGCTTCGAGAACAATCCAGGGACAAACACAGCTTTCTATTATGCCTAGGACAATTCCTGCCACATTGCCCTGCAGAACCACACCTTGGGAATGGCACTGGTGCATTCAGGGAAGTACCCAGTCCTGTCTGTCTGTGCTAACGATAGCCCAATTTGGGCTTCTGAAAAAGGAAGAGACAGTGTTCACTGTGGAAGTTCATACTTTATTGACTTTTCAATAATAGTTTGTGTTCTGCTTTGTAAAATCACAGCACCCCACAACCTTAGTATACAGATCTCCTGGGCTTAGGTCTCAAGGCCTGGGGACAAAAGACCCCATATATGACAAGAACTTTGAGTGTAGAATAAGATTCCATAAGGTGGCAGCCTAGGAAAAAATCATAGGAAGTGCTCTTTCCTTGAGGTTCATGGTCTCATCCCAGTTTTATGCTCCCACAAGTCAGTTATTCCTAGCTGGAAAAAAAAGTCTGAGGGATTTTTCTCAGATTTTAGTCTGATTCAGAGTTTATAACTCCCTCCTCCAGTC
>NW_006949470.1:0-675 GCF_000164805.1 Carlito syrichta | reverse complement strand
AAATCAGGGAGTGTAAGGCCTCCATCTTTTGTTTTTCTTTTCTCAGTATTGCTTGTCTTGTCCAGGGGAACACAATGTCACAGTGGAAAACTCAGGCTATCAGCATGGTTGCAAAGTGTGGATGGTAAGGATAGAGTTCATATACCACCGACAGGTCCTGGGCAAAGAATAGTTGGAGAGAAATCTGAAGCTTGTGGGTAGCACTAGGCCTGGCCTGCCTCTGTAAGGTCTGGGATAGTTTCCCTTCCTTTTTTTTTTTTTCTTGAGTTGGAGTCTCACTCTGTCGCCCAGACTGGAGTGCAGTGGCCGCTCCCGGCCACCGCAGCCTCGACCTGCTGGGCTCCGGCGATCCTTCCACCTCAGCCTTCCAAGTAGCCGGAATTACAGGCATGTGCTGCCATGTCCAGCTGATTTTTTGATTTATTGTAGAAATGAGGTCTCGCTGCCCAGGCGGGTTTCGAACCCGCGGGCTCGGGCAATCCACTCTCCTCAACCTCCAAAGGCGCGGGATTACAGGCTGAGCCACCCAGCCCAACAGTTTCCCTTCCTGAATGGGATATAGTCTCACCATGTATTTCAATGTCCACATCCCACTGACTGCTGAAGGCTGTCCATCTTTAAGTACAGACATTTATCCATTTCCAGTCACTTCATCTTTGTCCCTTAGAATACCTG
>NW_006949469.1:0-986 GCF_000164805.1 Carlito syrichta | reverse complement strand
CGCCGGGCTCGGTGTCTCAGCCTGTAATCCCATGCCTTTGGGAGCCTAAGGCAAACGGATTGCCTGAGACCACGGGTTCGAGACCCGCCCGGGCAGCGAGACCTCATCTTTACAATAAATCAAAAATCAGCCAGGCGTGGTAGTTCATGCCTGTAATTCCAGCTACTCGGAAGGCTGAGGCAGAAGGATCGCCGGAGCCCAGCAGGTCGAGGCTGCGATGGCCGGGAGCGGCCACTGCACTCCAGATTGGGTGACCAAGTGAGACTCCAACTCAAAAAAACAAAAAACAAACAAACAGAAAAAAAAAAAAACCAGCTGTCATAGCCAGACTCAGGGCACATGCCTGTAATCACAGCTCTTTGGGAGGTTAAGGCAGGAGGATTGCTTGGCCCAGTTACACAAGACCAGCCTGGGCAAAATAATGAGATCTCATATCTATTAAATAGTAAAGTACAATAAAATAAATACTACTGTTGGATTTTTGTTTGCTTGAATGTATGTGATTGAGCCCAGAAAACAGTAACCTAAAAAGGCCTTAGCAGTAGCCTCAGAAAAAACTTTTTCTCTGACCTTATTTTGTCATCTTGTCTCTCAGTCTCATCCTCCCCTAAGAACAGCCACATAAACTAGAATGCCACTTCCCTGAGGTGGTCATAAAAATCAGAAACCCTGTTCCCCCCAAGTCAGTCATAAAACCTAACAATATTTTATGTTAAAAATTGTCCATAAAGAAATTGTCTGACCTACCTGGATTGACTGTAGGTCATAGGATTCCCATTCCAGAGAGGGCTCTGCCCCATACCTAGTAAGAAAGAATGTATGCACCGAAAGGCCAAGAAGGATGTAAATAGAACAGCCCTATTGGTTTCCCCAGTCAGTCTGCTAATGTTAGAACATATTATTTTTGTCCAATTATATATATACGAGTCTCACTCCAACACCCAGACGGGAGGTCAGTGGCATGAACCTGTTTCACTGATACCTCA
>NW_006949468.1:0-749 GCF_000164805.1 Carlito syrichta | reverse complement strand
AGTAATAAAATATCTTGCAAATATACTTTAAATTCAAAAATTATACAGTTATAACCACATCTATCATCTATCTATCTATCTATCTACATATATATATATATATACATATATATATATATATAGGAATTCTAATGTCATTCATCACAATTTGAGTGTCTTTGCATCCTGAGATTCACAAACTCAACATTTTCAATATTAAACAAAAACTAGGTTATGAAAAGAAGTGTGAGGCATGATAAATTTTCCTCTGACTGTAATATATTAGTTTAATTAGAAAGAGGTATATTTACTCAATCATATATTAAAAATATACACAGAGGATGAAGTAAAGCCTTGTATTAGTAAAGCAATCTAAAAGTTGTTGGGTTTTTTTTTTTTGGTATTTATTAAGTACTCTGACTCATAATAGCACTGTTGAGAAACATCAATGGTAAAACTACTCTTTCTGTTCTTTTAACTGTGAATGAAACCAAGACTCGAAGAACTACATTTTGTAATTTTAATGAATTTTCACAAAAGTTATAAATTGTAATAAACCCTCAGTTTTCTAGTTTCTAATCCTCCTTCTTGACCATGTTATCCTCTTCTTTTTAAAATTTTTATTTTATTTTAGATTCAAGGAGTACATGTACAAATACTTTTTTAAAAATCTGTCCCTCCTGCCACAATGTTTGGGACTGCTTCTTTATGTATTTATTTTGAGAAAGCAGGATTTATTGAGAATACAGAAAAGCTCCTACAGTAGGAGG
>NW_006949467.1:0-4501 GCF_000164805.1 Carlito syrichta | reverse complement strand
ACTATTTCCTCCTTTGAAATCTGAGTACCAGTTCTACAAAGTTTTACTATAAAGTCTTAGACTCTAGTAATAACACATTTTTTCTTTCTCCAGCTCTAAAAATTATATGTTTATACATTGATTGCTTCTGCATTAATTTTTGCTCTTTATGCATTACATGTATAACATTTTTCAAATTAAATTCCATTTGTTTTAAATAGTTAACATAGATTATATTGTTCTTATTATACCTTGATTAATATAGCCCTTCATATCAAGAGTAAGCGCAATAAATTGAAACTATAAGATGGTGATTCTGGAGAGTGGTTTGCTTATTTTTTGACCTTGATAAAGCTGAGTTTCTGCTCAGTAGAAACTGGTAGCTGCAATTATTTATTTCTTGTGATTGGGTTGAAACACATATTGGAGACTCAATGTGTGGGGAGAGGATATGGGGATGCTGCACTTGATGGCTGACTTACTCAAGACTACAAGGGCAATGGAAAGAGATAACTATTAATGACTACACTGGAGTGAGAAAGAAACAAAATCATTGATCAAGTCATGATCAGAGAACTTCTATGGTGATCCCATAACTCTGGGCAGATATGGCTAAAAATTATTCCCAAGAGTATACAAGTTACATAATTAGAATGTAAGCTGAACTTAACAGACTTGCAAAGGTTTTCATGTGAAAATTGGAGAACTAATTGAGAAGGAATGGGATCCTGAAATCTGAAATAGAGACATATATACGCTCTGTGATAAAGCTGAGAATCTTAAAACCCTGTTGTTCAGAGTCACTTTTGCTAGTGACAGCACTGTATTTTCTCTTTCCTTGAAGTCCTTGCAAAAACTTCACTTGAGGCAATTACCTAACAATGGAGCAATTTTTCTCAATACTCACCGCCATCACCTTTCATTCCCCGAATAACAGCAGTCCAACAGAACTCTCTATCATGATGGAAATGTTCGATATGGTAGGCACTATCAACCTATGGCTATTGAGCACTGGAAATAAGGCTCATCTGAATTGACATGTACTGGGAAAGTTAAATGCGTTCTAGATTTCGAAGTTTAAGAATGAAAATATAGAAGGTATATTGTTACATTAATTTTATGCCAATTATATGCTAAAATGGAAATATCTAAGATTAAATTAATACTAATTTTATCTCTCTAAATTGTGGCTACTGGAAATTTTAAAGGTAGATATGTGCTTCATACTCTATTTCTATTGGACAATGCTGATCTAGACCAATAGCCTTAAAATGCTTGATCATATAAATCAAGGGGTTTTGAAAACTGTACTTTCGCCTACATTTTAAAATTCATATCTTTAAAAATATTTAAATGAGAATAGCTGCAAAGGATGTGATCTCTGCCATTTTACAAATACCTTAAAATATAGTTTCTAATTTTACAAATACCTTAGAGTTTCCTCAAATTTTTGCATCATTAGTTAACTCAGTGTATAGAAAACGGCCACCACCTATTATAAATGGAAACACTTTAAAATCAATCTGACAAATCAGAAATTGTTTTCTGTCCAAAGAAGTCAGACTTTGTGTTTTAACTCAAATTAGCTTATTATTATTATTATTATTCTATTTATAATTATTTCTATGCTAGGATAATAGAGATATATAGGGATAAAAAAGGATAGGTAGACAGATGATAGAAGATATGTGGCTAATAGATAAGCACATAAAGAGAATAGATACATAAATACATAGATAGACACAGACATGAGTGTTTCTATGAATTTATTGCTTGAATAAATAAGTTATTGTTCCTTTCAAAAACTTCTTAGTGATGATCTTTTTTGCTTTCTTCTCAAGATCTATTCCTCAACACCTATGAATCTGAAATTTCCTACTCTAATTCCCCAGAGTTTTATTTACACTCAAGCAATGTAACATGTTAACATTTCAGTTAAAAAGTAACATGCTTGTCTTTGAAAACCAGGAAAATCAATGGTAAAAGAAAAGCGATAAAAAAGAGCAGATACAGGTGTGTCTTCAGGTCTTCCTGTCACACATGGAGCTAATGTTGAATTTGTATCTCAGTGCAAGAAAAACAATTAATTCAGTGATCAGGTTAGTTTATAATAGCAGTTCTAATGTTTTAACTTGCTATTATTTTTAAAACCTCAATTATATTCATCAAGATGCTATAATTGAAGAAAATATGTCCTTACAAAAACTTGTAGAAGGGACATGGAGCAACATCAAAAATGTACATTACCTTATGATTATAATGCTCAGAATTACATTTAATTTTTAGTGAACTTAATTACAATGTTTGTAAACTGATCAGTAATAATGACTATAATTTTATATTTAGCATTTTAAAATAAAATTCAGTCACCTACAAATTATTCAACCATATAATCAAACATAGAAGAAAATGTAATGATAATTATTTTGCATTAAATCGTAAGTTAAACCCAACAAATAATTGAAGAGAAGCATGTTTACTGATGAAATGGTAACATTTGGCAATAATAAGTGTCATTTAAAATGATCCTATCTGTGTCAGAAATTTTACAAGTTCTTATCTAATTAGTACAACAACCTTGTGATATGGTACTATTATCTCTAATACATGTAAAAGAGAAACTGTAGTTCACAGAACTCAGAGATCATGCCAAATATTGTTTTGTTTTTGTTTTTGTTTGAGTTGGGGTCTCACTCTGTCGCCCAGACTGGAGTGCAGTGGCCGCTCCCGGCCACTGCAGCCTCGACCTGCTGGGCTCCGGCGATTCTTCCCCCTCAGCCTTCCGAGTAGCCGGAATTACAGGCATGCGCTACCACGCCCGGCTGATTCTTTGATTTAGATTGTAGAGATGAGGTCTGGCTGCCCAGGCGGGTCTCGAACCCCCGGCTCAGGCCGTCCACTCACCTCAGTCTCCCAAAGGCGCGGGATTACAAACTGAGCCACCGAGCCCGGCCATGCCAAATATTGTATAGACGGTAAGAGTGACAGCTCAGATTGAAACCATTTCAATCAATTTCATCCCGTTTCAAAACTCAGGGCTTTGTTTTGTTTTGTTTTTCCTTAAGCATGTACATAGTGAAACCCCCCAAACCTGGAATTACCTGTTTTGGAGGACAGGCCCCTTGTACTACACGCTTCCCCTGATAGGTAAGTGTTTGCGAAACCCATCAACATTAATGTACCAGTTAGCATTGTTGTGGGAGGCTGTGCCTGGCTTCAATGAATTTTTTGGTGGGGGGATTCTTTCAAAGTATTTGCCCATTTCATGACGGGTGATTTACAAGTGCACCTGCCCACACTTCTCTGAGTATTCAATAAGTTTTGACCTAGAACAGTTTGACCCCTGTGCCCCACCCAACCTATTCACCTAATCTCACTTTAAGCAACGATTTTTAGTATCCCTGGATGAAAAAATTCCCCAAAAGAAGTGTTGTGCCAATGTAGAAGAGGCAAAACAAAGAAAGGCAGAAGCAATAAAAGGCATCAAAATTGATGAGTTTAAAAACTGTTTTGAGCAGTGGAAAAAGTGTTTTGATAGGTGTATGCCATCAAACAGAAATTACTTTGGAGGTGACTGAAGTTTAAACATGTAAGAATAAATACACAACTTTTTATAAATGAATCCGTCTTTGGGGGATCCCCCTTGTATTTGTTTGGGATGCTTAGAACATTATAATTGCTTTTAAAGTTATTAAATGTAAAATAAACATGAACAATAATTATTGAAATAAATGGGTATTGAGGGATTAAGAGCCTTGGTCAAATTGGTATTTATAACAACCACTAGAGTTATCTGCTTATGGTTTATATAGCAATTGCATCTGAAAAGGGTTTTTATTAATCTGTGGAAGCAAATGCTTCAACAATGTTTTTCAATCTATGTTATAACTTTTTAGTGCATCATGAAATTGATTTAGTGGGATATAACCAATGCTTCAAAAATAAATAGATTACAATAGATTAGAATTCAGAAGTGCATTCATGTACTAAAAAAAATGTTTGCCCCAACAAACCCCAGATAAATATGAAGGAATACAAACAAACAAAAATGTTTGATACGTGTGAAAATTTGTAAGTGTGTGTATGTGTGTGGAGGGTGTTTGAAGTGGGCTACAATGTAAACATAATTCTTACTATGGTTCATGATTAAAAATTATTGTAAACCAACTTCTATAGGATGTTATAAAATAAAGATAAACCAGCAGATCAAAATTAAATGTCTACATTTAACTATTTGATGAAAATAGCAAAGAACTAAAAGTAATAGTCTTTCTAAGGAAATAAACTGCATTTTGGGGAAGAAAAAGAAGAAATAAAAGTTTAGCAGATCAGGTAACATAAGCACGTAGAAATGTGACTTCTGTGAAACTGTAGGTAATTTAGTAATAGGAATTATTTAAAGTTAGCAAAGCAGATATCTTAGAGGACATGAAATAATACCACATTTTGATGATAATTATAGATAATTGCCATGATATAAAAATATTTCTATCTCAATTCAAGATTAATACAATATGTTTGC
>NW_006949466.1:0-742 GCF_000164805.1 Carlito syrichta | reverse complement strand
AATGGAAAGAGATAGTCACATTCAGAAAGCAACTAGTTCAAGGAAAGTAAGTTATATGGAATAGTAAAAGTATCAATAATCATCCAGGCACTCCTACTTTTCCTGATCAGCTGTTTCCTTCCCATCAGTCCTGTATACTAAAGTGACAAGGATATTATAACATCTTTGAGGATCTTAACTGAAATATTATAGTGAATATACGTGAATAGCTTTTTAGAAAGACAGATTCCCTAAATTATTTTGCCTATTAATTCTGTATATATTGTGAATGCTTATTTTACTCTTTGTGATCTATGGAATAAATCAGAAGTATGATTTGACCAAATATGGTAGCTAATAGTATCACAAGTATTTAATAATTAAATAAATACTAATTATTGAATAAATAATAGATACATGAGAAACAGAATCTCGCCAATATCAGATGTTAACAATTTATGTATGGTCACATGAACACAAGGTGGAAACAACAGACATTGGACACTGCTAAAGGAGGGAGCAAGAAGAGTTAGGGTGCCCACGACCACACACCAGGTTCCAAGTCCAACAATGGGAGAGAGAGGGCCCACTAGAAGCCCAACCTCACCTGTATGCAATTTACTTATGTGGTAAATCCTCACACGTACCCCACAACCCTAAAACAAAATAAGCAACGTTGACAGAAACCAGTATGTGAGGAATCTATGGGATGTGAAAATGGTTACTTTCTAGACTTTATTAGTCATGCAAAGAATATTGTGTC
>NW_006949465.1:0-420 GCF_000164805.1 Carlito syrichta | reverse complement strand
GGGCGGGGCCGGTGGAGGAGGGGCTGCAGAGGGCGTGGCCGTTGGGGGCGGGGCCGGTGGAGCCTGTGAATGGCGGGGCGGTGGAGGGCGGAGCCGGCGGAGGGCGTGGTCGGTGGAGCTGGCAGAGATCTGTGCCATTGGAGCCGGGGAAGGGCGGAGCCGGCGGAGGGCGGGGCCGGGGGAGCCGGCGGAGGGCGGGGCCGGGGGAAGCCCGCGGAGGGCGGGGCCGGGGCGGTGCCGGCGGTGCCGGTTTGTTGGTTTCGCTTTCTCTGAGCGTCCCTCCCTTGGCGGACCCTCGACTCCGGGCCTCCTTCCCAGTAGGGGGCGATGATGGCTCGGGGTTTTCGTGTGCAGGCGGGAGACGGCCCCGCTGCGCCCCCAGGCCCCTGTTCTCGGCCTCCGGGTCGCAGGGAGGAGACA
>NW_006949464.1:0-2853 GCF_000164805.1 Carlito syrichta | reverse complement strand
TTATGAAAAGAAGTGTGAGGCATGATAAATTGTCCTCTGACTGTAAATATATTAGTTTAATTAGAAAGAGGTATATTTACTCAATAATATGCTAAAAGTATACACAGAGAATGAAGTAAAGCCTTGTATTAGTAAAGCAATCTAAAAGTTGTTGGGTTTTTTTTTTTGGTAATTATCAAGTACTCTATGACTCATAATAGCACTGTTGAGAAACATCAATGGTAAAACTACTTTCTGTTCTTTTAACTGTGAATGAAACCAAGACTAGAAGAACTACATTTTGTAATTTTAATGAATTTTCACAAAAGTTATAAATTGTAATACACCCTCAGTTTTCTAGTTTCTAATCCTCCTTCTTGACCATGTTATCCTCTTCTTTTTTAAATTTTTATTTTATTTTAGATTCAAGGAGTACATGTACAAATATTTTTTAAAAAATCTGTCCCTCCTGCCACAATGTTTGGGACTGCTTCTTTATGTATTTATTTTGAGAAAGCAGGATTTATTGAGAGTACAGAAAACCTCCTACAGTAGGAGGGGACCTGAAGGGTTGCCCACATGTTCATATTTACCACATAAGTATATAGCATGATGATTAAGTTTCAAATTTTACTGAGCCTTCCCCACAGAGGCTGAGCATGGTTCCTGTTGAATGGCTTATCAGCCCATATTCCCCATCCATCTCTCCTCTTGTTAGTAGTCCCCAGTGTCTGTTGTTCCCATCCTTACGCCAGTGTGTGCCCAGTGTTTAGCTTGCACTTGTGAGTGAAAACATGTGATATTCAGTTTCTTGTTTCTGTGGGAGTTCACTGAGAATGATGGTCTCCAGTTGCATCCATGCTGGTGTAAATGACAGGATTTCATTTTAATGGCTGTATAGTAGTCCTTAGTGTATATGTATCACATTTTCTTTGTCCAATCTATCATTGATAGGCACCTGGGTTGGTTCCATGTTTTTGCTGTTGTAAATAGTGCTATGATAAACATACAAGTGCAGGTGTCTTTTTGGTAGAATGATTCATGTTCCTTTGGTTATATACCAGTAGTGGGATTGCTGGGTAGAATGGTAGATCTAAATTTAGTTCTTTGAGAAATTGTCAAACTTCTTTCCACAAGAGATGAAATACCTTACATTCCCACCAACAGCGTACTAGCATTCCCTTTTCCCCCCAGCCATGCCAAAATCTAGTTTTCTGATGTTTTAATAATAGTCATTCTTACTGGTGTGAGATGGTATCTGATTATGATTTTGATTTGCATTTTTCTGATGATTAGTGATGTTGAGCATTTTTTCGTATATTTATTGACCACTTGTACATCTTCCTTTGAGAAGTTCTGTCCTGTTCATGTCATTTGCTCACTTTTCTTTTTCTTTTTTTGTCAGAATCTCACTTTGTTGCCCAAGCTTGAGTGAAGTGGCATGATCATAGCTCCCCACAGCCTTGATCTCCTGGGCTCAGACAGTCCTTTTCCCTCAGCCTTCCAAGTAGTTGGGACTACACCTAATTTTTTTTTATTTTTTGTAGAGGTGAGGTCTCAATATATTGCCTAGGCTGGTCTCAAACTCCTGAACTCAAGTAATCTTCCCACCTTGCCCTTCCAAAGTGTTGGGGTTATAGGCATGAGTCATGGCGCCAGCCCTTTTGCTCACTTTTTAAGGGAGTTATTTATTTATTTGTCAAATCACTTGAGTTCCTTATAGATTCTGGATATCAGTCCTTTGTTGGATGCATAGTTAGCCATATTTTCTGCCATTCTGTGGGTTGTCCTTTTACTCTGTTGATGGTTTGCTTTGATGAGCAGAAACATTTTACTTGATAAGGTTCTACTTGTCAATTTTAGTTTTCAATGCCTTTGCTTTTGGTGCCTATTGCTTTTCATTGTCTAGATTGAAATCCAGGAGAGTGTTCCTAGGTCTTCTTTTAAGATTTTTAGAGCTTTGGGTCTGATATTTAAGTCTTTAATCCATCCTGAATTTTTTGTATATAGCGATAGGTATTTATCTAGCTTCATTCTTTTGCATATAGTTACCCGGTTTTTCTAGTACCACCTGTTGAATCCCCGGTGTTGGTTTTCATCAGCTTTCTCTACTGGTTTTAGGTCAGTGGTTTTATTTCTGACTTCTCTATTCTGTTCTATAGGTCTGTGTGCCTATTTTTGTAGCAGTGCCATGCTATTTTGATTACCATAGCCTTTTAGTAAAGTTTGAAGTTTGGCAGTGTGATGCCTCTGCCTTTGTTCTTTTTTCCTCCACTTTTAAACATTTTTTTATTTTAAAATGGTGCGGTACATTTCAGGGTTAGGTATACAAATATTCACTGTGCATTTACTCATGCTTTGTTCTTTATACTTAGAATTGCTTTGGCTAGTTGGGCTCTTTTATGCTTCTATATGAATTTTAAGTATGTCATTTCTAGGTCTCTGTAAAAAATGAGCTAGTAGTTTGACAGAGACAGCACTGAATCTGTAGATTGCTTTTGGAAGTATGGACACTTTAACAATGATGATTCTTCCAGTCCATGAGCATGGATGTCCTTGCATTTGTTTGCATCACTGTTTATTTTTTCAGCAGCATTTTGTAGTTCTTATTGTAGAAATATTTTAACTCTTTGGTTGCGTGTGTTCCAAGGTATTTTATTTCATTTGACTATTGGGAATGGGGTTGTGTTTTTTATTTGGTTCTCAGCCTATTTGGTGTTGGTGTATAAAAATTCAACTGATTTCTGAGCATTGACTTTGTATACCGAGTTTTTACTGATGTCATTTATCAGTGCTAGGCGTTTTTTGGTAAAACATTTTGTGTTTTCCAGGTATAGAATCATATCATCTGCACAGAGAAATAATTTAGCTCCT
>NW_006949463.1:0-723 GCF_000164805.1 Carlito syrichta | reverse complement strand
TCATATCTATGGAAACACTGAGCTTACCCAAATAGAGTATTATATTTAAGGACTATTCAACACTTAATGTTGAATAGACTTAACGAGGACCTCATAATATACAGTATTAAACTTTAGACTAGACAACATGTTATAGGATCAAAGTGAGATCTGACTTACCTTGACAATATCAGTTTTATGTTTTTCTAAAACTCGAAGAGCTTGGGTAGTACTGGAATCCATCACTACCACAAGCGAATGATATCCATAAGCAATTAAATCTTGCCAAACCCTAACAAAACAGTAATGTTAAATGTAAGTATGAAATAAAGTAAGATAATTTCTTTCTTGACTATCCTAAGTAAATGATAAATTAATTCACAAGTAACACATTATGAAAACTCTTACTTAAAAACAAAGATCAGTATTTAACATTACCCTATTTAAATACAAGACGTGGCTAAGCATAAAATGCTTAAAATGCTCGAAATTAACTTTTCCTTCAGATTAAAAAAAGAAAAAAAAATGTTTTAAGAGACATGGACACAGAGTCCTGAGGATAGATAAAGCAATGTTTCCCTCTCATTGTCTCTGTGGGTATGTCTTTTCTAATTCAATTTCAAATCATTAGGATTCACAAGTTAATTGAGGTAAGTTGTGACTAGCTCTTGTCTTTCCAACTAAGTTAAAAGACAAGTACTAGTCCTCTTGACAATATCCCACAACTACAGATTTGTGCTGAAT
>NW_006949462.1:0-8725 GCF_000164805.1 Carlito syrichta | reverse complement strand
CAAACCCACCAACCATATAGAAGTGTTCCCTTTTTGCCACATCCTTTCCAGCATCTGTTATTTTTTGAGTTATTTATGATGGTCATTCTTACTGGAGTTAGGTGGTATATCAGTGTAGTTTTAATTCTTTTCAATTTTTGATAATAAACATAATAGGGTGAGGTTATAATTATTTGTGACTGTGATTTGCATTTCCCTGATAGTTAGTAATGTGAGGCAATTTTTATATACCTGTTAAACAATTTTATATCTCCTTAAGTGCATCATTTGACATGTCCTTCCTTCTCATAATAATAGAGGACAGGGCAGTTTTTAAGCAAACACTGAGCAAGGTCCTTTTTCTATACCCCTCTAAACTATGAACCTTGACATAGGTGGTACTGGATAAACTTGGGACTGTGATGTAATTTGTGTCCACAAGGGAAGGAAAAACAAGACAGAGATAGAAAGAAAGGTATACAATGAAAAGAGAGGAGGAGAAAAAAGTGTATACACTGAGAATTGGCTCTGTACTACTTAAGTAGACTGAATACGGTATTCAAAATATCAATTCTTATTTCATGGAGACTGTTAATGTTACCTTTTATGGTCAAAGGTACTTCGCAGGCTAAAACAAAAGGAAATTGCAACAGAGTTGCACAAACTCATGAAAGCATCCTTAAAATAAAAGAAATAAAAAACTCCATCCAAGAAATAAATAACAAAATGAGAAGTTGGAAAGTAGAACGGCCAAGTAGAGGAAAGGATCACAGAGCTAGAAGACCAAAATATGAAATTAACCCAATCTGTTAATGATATGGAAAAAAACTTAATAGGAAATATGAAATTCTTCAAGATATGTGTGAATTTATCAACAAACCAAACCTACATCTGATAAGAATACCTGAAACAGAAAGAGAAACATAATACATCCTGGAGCAAACATACCATGAGGTCATTCAAGAAAACTTCCCTCAACTGGCCAGAGAGATGACTATACAAACACAAGAGATTCAGAGAACCCCTGCAAAACTTTTTATGAGAAGGACAACCACTAGACATATATTAATTTGCCTACACAGAGTAGTAATATAAAGAAAAAATTCTAAAAACAGCAAGGGACAAAGGTCAGACTACATACCAGGGAGATCAATCAAAATTGCTACACACTTATCTGAAGAAATACAAGAGACCAGAAGGAATTGGGCCCCAATATTTAATGTTCTCAAAGACAAACAGTTTCAACCAAGATTTTCTACCCAGACAAACTAATCTTCATCAGCAAAGGAGAATGAAAATTCTTCCCAGATATTCAATCCCTAAGAGAATATGCTGCTTTGAGACCAGCTCTACAGGAGATGCTTAAAAATTCCCCAAGAGCTTAAAAAGATGCTCTTCACAGAAGAAAAAGGAAACAAAGCAAAGACCCCATACATCACAAGACCACAAATATCAAAGCAGCAGAACACATAACATATCCACAAAAATTAAAAGACATACATATGTGGACACAAACTAAATGAAAACAAAAGAGCTTTATAAGAGTATTATGTCAGGGACACACCCTCTCACTTAAATAACCAGCCTGAAAAATGAATGGACTAAATGCACCACTGAAAAGACTTAGATTGGAAAACTGGATTTTTTAAAATGATTATTTAATTTGCTTTCTCCAAGAAACTCATCTCACCACAAAGAATGCCCACAGACTCAAGTTTGAGGGTGAAAAACAAATTTTCATGTGAACAGATCACAAAAGGCAGTAGTTGTGATTTTTTTTTTTTGAGTTGGAGTCTCACTCTGTCACCCAGACTGGAGTGCAGTGGTCACTCCTGGTCACCGCAGCCTCAACCTGCTGGGCTCCGGCTATCCTTCCGCCTCAGCCTTCCAAGTAACTGGAACTACAGGTGCGTGCTACTATGCCTGGCTAATTTTTTATTTTTATTTTAGAGATGAAGTCTCGCCAATTTACCCAGGCAGGTCTCGAACCCGCGGGCTCAGGCAATCCACTCACCTCGGCCTCCCAAAGCACTGGGATTACAGGCTGAGCCACCGAGCCTGACCAATATTGATCTTAATATCAGACAAAACAGCCTTTAATCTATCAAAAATTTTAAAAGATACAGAAGAACACTGCATAATGATAAAAGTTCCTTCTATCAACAAGAAATAGCTAACCCAAACATGTGTGCACCTAATGGAGGAGTACTGGCTTTTATAAAGCAGCTACTAGCTATACTAAAAAAAGAAATTGACTCTAACACTATCAGAGCTGGAGACTTAAGTACCTCACTAGCAATCCTAGATAGATCATCAAGTCAAAATATCAAAAAAAGATATCTGGAAACTTAACCTGACTTTTGACTAAGTGGACTTAGTAAATACCTACAGAACACTCCACACAGCAGCCACAGAATATACATTCTCCTCATCACTACATGGAATGTACTCCACAGTTAACCCCATCCTCAGTCACAAATCAAACATAAACAAATTTCACACAAGATTGAAATTCTGCCATGCACCTTATCAAACCACAGTGGAATAAAAATAAAAATCACCACCAACAAAATTCACCAAAACTTACTATATAAGAACACAAAACAACATGCTGAAAAACTCCTGGCTTAACACAGAAATTAAAACAGAAATTATGAGATTCCTGGAAACAAATTATTTTTTAAAAAAATCATGTCAATTTTCTGGAATGCCAGGAAAGCAATACAAAGAGGGGAATTTACAACTCTATGAACAAAACTCAAGAAAGTAAAAAAATAACAAATTAACAGCCTAGCAAATCACCTAAGGAAGTTGGAAAGATAAGACTACCACAACCCTAATTTCATCAGAAGAATCAAGATCACCAAGTTAAAAGCCCAAATATGAGACATAGAAGGCAGAATATCATTTAAAAATCAACAAAACAAAAAACTGGATCTTGAAAGGATGAACAAAATTGAAGGACTCTTAGCCAAAATGACCAAGAAAAAGAGATAAAATATACAAATATACACAATCAGAAAGGCAAAAGACCAAATTACAACTTATCCCAAAGAAATATAAAAGATGATTAGAGATTAATATGCAAACCTGTATGGAAGCAAACTCAAAAACCTAAATGAAATGGAGAACTTTCTCATACCGTATAACCTCCCAAGGTTGAAACAAGAAGAAATTGAGATCTTAAGTAGATCAAGATCCACTAAGGATATATTAACTCTGTCATAAGAAAACTACCTACAAAAAGAAAAAAAAAGAAATAAAGCCCTAGACTAGATGGATTTAAAGCAGAATTATACAAAACATGCAAGCAGGAGCTGACACCAATCCCATTAAGATTATTTCAGACAATTGAGAAAAAGGAACTTTCCCCAAATCGTTTCATGAAGCAAATATCACGCTGATACTCAAACAGGGTAAAGATTCTATAAAGAACTACAGATCAATATCTGTAATGAACATAGATGCATACATGCTCACAAGATTCTAGCACATTGGATACAACATCACATCTTAAAAATTATCCACCAGCCGGGCTCAATGCCTCAGCCTGTAATCCCACACCTTTGGGAGGCTGAGGTGAGTGGATTGCCTGAGCCCGCGTGTTCGAGACCCACCTGGGCAGCGAGACCTCATCTCTACAATAAATAAAAAAAAATCAGCCGGGCATGGTAGCCCATGCCTGTAATTCCGGCTACTGGGAAGGCTGAGGGGGAAGGATCGCTGGAGACCAGCAGGCGAGGTTGAGGTGGCCGGGAGCAGCCACTGCACTCCAGTCTGGGTGAGAGTGAGACTCCAACTCAAAAAAAAATAAAATAAAATAACCACCATGACCCAGGACACTTCATTCCCAGGATGCAGGACTTGTTCAATATCTGCAACAACATAGATGTAATTAAATAAGTCAACAGATGAAAACAAACAAACAAACCCATGATTATAACTTTAGGTGTGGAAAAAGCTTTTGATAAAATTCAGCATCCCTTATTGATAAAAATTGTTGTACATCTAAGCACAGAGAAACCATAACTAAAAAATATTAAGAGCCATCTATGATAAACCCACAGACATGTTGCTAAGTGGACATAAATTGGAAGCATTTTCCCTGAAAACCAGAACAAGATGAGACTGCCCACTCTCATCCTTCCTGCTCAATATAATGTTGGAAATCCTAGCTGGAGCAATCATATGTAAAAAGGAAATCAAGGGTATCTAAATAGGAAAAGAAGAAGCCAATTTATCTCTCTATGCTGACAATATGATCCTATACCTTGAAAACCCAATAGAACCTGTCGAAAATTTTTTTGTGTTAATCCAGATCTATGGAAAATCTCAGGGTACAAAGTCAATGTGCAAAATAGAGTTGCATTCTTATACACCAATAACAAACAGGCAGATAACCAAGTAAAAAGCACAATCCCATTCACAATAGCCACACATAAAATATGAAATACCTTGTCATCTTCCTAACCAGAGAAGTCATAGATCTTTACAATGAAAACTACAAAACATCATTAAATTTCATATGGGAAAATTCCATGACCCAGAATAGTCAAAATATATGAACTTTGCAGCAATTGGCATGGATTTAGAGACTAATATTCCGTGATCTATCACAAAAATGAAAAGCAGAGCACCATATATTCTCACCCATAAGCAGACCCTGGACATTTACCATATACTATAAGAAAGAGATTGGCAGTAGAAGGATACTGCCAGAATGGGTGGCGGGGTTGGGGAGGGGAAAAAACATCAAAAAACACACCTGATTTCAAACGAGGCAAAGTGGGGACCAAAAGGAGGCCCAAATTTTACCTGTACAATGTACACATGTATATGTAATCCCAAATAGTACCCCACATCTTTAAAATAAAGAAATGTATATTTTAAAAGACGGTAATATTCTTATACACCAACAACAAACAGGCAGATAACCAATAAGAAGCACAATCTCATTCACAACAGCCACAAAAAATAAAGATAAAATAAATGCCTTGGCATCTTCCTAACTAGAGAAGTGACAACTTTACAATGAAAACTGCAAAACACTGCTCAAAGAAGTCAAAGATGTCACCAAAAAAATGGAAAAAATTATCTATGCTCATGGATTGGAAAAATTCAGCATTGTTAAGAGATCCATTCTACTAAGGCAATCTACAGATTCAATGCAATACCCATTCAATTACCAATATCATTCTTCTCAGACCTGGAAACAACAGTATAGAAATTCACATGGAAACAAAAATGACCAGAAATAGCCAAAACAATCCTTAGCAAAATAAACAAAGCAGGAAATACCACACTTCCAGAATTTAAACTTTATTATAAGACTACAGTAATCAAAATAACCTGGAATTGGTACAAGAATAGGCATATAGACCAATGAAACAGAAAAGAGATTCAAAAATAAAACAACAAATTTTCAATCAACTCATCTTCAACAATGCCTCCAACAACAATCACTGGGGAAAGAAGAAACTATTCAGTAAATTGTGCTGGAAAAACTCACTGACCATGTGCACAAGAATGAATCAGGACCCCTGCCTATAACCATACACAAAAATCAATTCCAAAAAGATCAAAGACATAAACATCAAACCTTCAACTTTAAGAATATTAGATAACGGTTGAAGACACCATTATGGAAATCATAATAGGCAACCAAATCCTGATCAAAATCCCAAAAGCTCATGCCATAAAGGAGAAGACTGACAAATGGGACCTCCTGAAACTGAAAAATGTCTGCAAATCTAAAGAAACAATCAAGAGAGCAGGGAGACATTCCACAGAATGGGATAAAATATTTTCTAACTGCATATTTGACAGAGGCCTAACATCCAGGATCAACAAAGAACTCAAAAGTACTGAAAGGAAAAAAAAAAAAAACAACTAAGCAGCGCCATTGAAAAGTTGGAAAAAGATATGAACATACACTTCTCAAAAGAAGAAATAGGAGCAACCAAAAGCCACATGAAAAAATGCTCACCCTCACTAATCACCAGAAAACGCAAAACAAAACCACACTCGATACCACCTAACCCCAGTATGAATGGCCATAATTAATAACTCCAAAAACAACAGATGCTGCAGAGGGTGCATAGAAAAGGGAATGCATCTACGCTGTTGGTGGGAATGCAAATTAGTTCAATCTCTATGGAAAACAGTGTGGTGATTCCTAAAAGAAATATTAATTGACCTCTATATGTCCTACCAAACCCCCTTCTGCGTAAATACCCAGAGGAACTTAAATCACTCTACAAACAATATACATGCACATGCATGTTTATTGCAGCAATATTGACAATGGCAAAAACTTACTACCAACTGAGCTGCCCATTGAAACTGGACTGGTTAAAAAAAAAGTGTTATGTATACATGATGGGATATTATACAGCCATAACGAGGAACAAAATTATAGACTTTGTAGCAGCTTGGATGTATTTAGAGTCTGTAAAACTCAGTGATTTATCACAGAAACAAAAATCTAAGTACTACATATTCTCATTCCTAAGTGTACCCTGAACATTTACCATAATACTATAACAGAAATTGGCCGGGGGGGTGCACATAACATCACTTAGGGTACCAGATCTCAAACCAGTTTAAGTGGGGACCAAAGGGTGTCCCAATCTTTACTGATACAATTACCACATGTATACCTAATCCTGAATTTTAACCCATATCTTTAAAAATTAAAAAATATATATATTTTGCAATTGTAAATTAAGAATCTTAAGGTGATACTGTTTTGAATTTCTGCAGAGTCGGGCTAGTTACAATCACAAGTGTACTCCTGAGAGATAGATAGAGATTTAACACAGACCGTACAGCAAAACTCAGTGTGATCACAGAGATGAGACTGAATTGATGTGGCCACAAACCAAGAAACTCTGCAGCCACCAGAAGATGGAAGAGACAAGGAGCAGGTTATACCCCAAGCATTTGGAGCCTGATCTGTAGATATCCTGATCGTGGTCCATTGAAACTGATTATTTCTGGACTTCAGACCTGTAACAAAATGCGTTTATGTTGCATTTGACAAGATGATTTTTGATCATTTATCACAACAGTCCTAAAAAATCTAGCACAAATGAAGATCATGGAAAACTCAGATTAAATGTACTAAGGTTGTGGGTAATCTCTTTGTTGAAAGTTCTAATGTGGAACATATACTGAACAGAATTATTATTTTTTTTTGTAGAAAAATACATAGAAAACCCTTAGCCCATAGTGAGGCTCATGTTAGTGATAGAATAAATATTTATAACTTTTAGATTAAAATGACATATGGCTGCCAACTTCTTACAACTTCTTCATTATTTTAAAATATATAAATATGTAAAAATGGAGCACTTAGGTATTTTCTAAAAATATATTTATACTTCACTACACATTATAAAGTTAGGTGGACAGGACCCTCCTTGATATCCACAGCATTCCATTTCACAGATGAAAATATCTTTAGTGTATTTAGGTGGTTTATCCTAAGTCAAATAATCAGAAAGTTCTGGGGCTGTGATTTGAACCAAGGACTGTCTAATTTTAAATAAACTCATTCCATGGTGTGATTTTTATCCTGCAGATGAGTCCAAGCTTTATAACATGGGTGAAGAGAAAAGCCAGGATGGTGTGAAATTCACAGCTCCCTGCTCCTTCTCTCCCACCCCACACTGATTCTAATCTTCACCTCAATATCTTCTGTATCATTAATTCCCTGCACCATTAATTCAACTTTCCTCTTTTACTCTTTAGCAGTGATTAGGGACATTATTCTAACCCAGATTCCATCTTCTTTGTCTCCGTCCTGAGGAGAGGAAGTCCCTGTCTCCTGACAAACCCCTAGATACCTATAGATATCCTTTTCTTAGTCGACTGAAACTGCTCTCTCAAAGCCATTGCAAAAATTAAGTTATTTAATTTCATATTTGATGACAAGGCACAGCTTGTATTTCCCTGACCCATCTTTATCATTTTTGTCCTTTCAAATCTAACTGACTTTGTTCCTTCTTCTCATTGTGTCCATGCAAATCAAATTTGTTTTTCTAACATTGAAATGCAAACAGAGAAGCAAACATGCCTACCTCCCCATACTCTGAGACCCTTGGGCTTTTAGGTATGCAGATTGCACAAGAGCAAATTAAGAGATTTACCCAAGATATTTTTAAGAAGAATTGTGGTGCTATCTCTCTTCACAGTAAAATATGCTGTGTCGTATGCAAAAAATTGACAGCAAAGGATAACATGATGGAAATGTTTGGGAGAATAATGGAGAACCACACATTAAGGGAGAGAAAATACTTTTTATATCCCTGTATTTGTTTCCTATTGCAGCTGTAACAAATTACCTTAACCATACGGTTTTGGAGGTATGAATTCTAACTTAGCCAATATCAAGGACTTATTTGAGCTGTATTTCTTTTGGAGGATTCAGGGGGAAGAATTCAATTCCTTGTGTTATGACTGAGTAAGCAAGAAGAAGCTATGCCAACAAGTTGAATTTGATTAATTATGAATTTATTAAACGTGCAGGTCAAGAGTAGGGAAACACCAGAAAAACTCTTGGCAAATTGGTGCAGTTTGTGACAAGCTTTTATAGGTAAAATTTGCAGTATTGGCTACATAGCAACTTAGTGATCATAGCAACTATTAATTAGCAACTTGGCAACCAAAATGGGAACTTCAATTGTTAGGGAGCTTTGATTAATTTAATGCTCTAGGTATAGCCAGTGCCCAGAAAGTCCCTGGA
>NW_006949461.1:0-938 GCF_000164805.1 Carlito syrichta | reverse complement strand
TTTATGTGAAGACTCCCATTACCCAGATTCCTACTTCAAAAACCTGACTCGTGGTTATGTCTTAGGAAGACAGCCTGTAGTTTTTGGGATTGAGGACTCATATAAGGAATATTCCTTATAGTTCCTTAGCAATATGACGTGGAGTTTCCTGCATATGACACCCTCCATTACCCAACTTCCTGCTTCACTCTACAGGATGCTGAGCCAGTTCCTGGTGACCGAGAATTCCAGTTTTCTCGATATCAAGAGAAAGACGTAAATATTTTTCTTTGGAAACGGAATCCATGATTCCTGGTTCGCCTTCACTAGACCTTCCCAAAATATGGAATATTCCAAACCTAAAACCGCAATTCCTACCTGCCCAACCTCAAGAATTTACTGTACATTGAGGTCACATGAATCGAGGAATTTTTTCCAATATACCTTTTGATTCTGGAGAATATAATTATCGTCGTAGATGGTCCCAGGAAACAAAAGGATTTCTAGTGACAAATCCTTGATTGCCATTAACAAGAGGACCAGAAAGATCCTGAGGCTCTGTAATGACAGATTTAGCATATCCACAGAAGAAGTAGCTCTGAAAATATAGGGAACCAGAAACCCAGATTGCTGATTAAACCTTATCAAGAGGTCCTGTAGATTCCGGAATATTAGAACACCTAGAACCGGACTACCTTTTTATTCTCAGTAAGATGCCCTGATTTTTCCTGTCGATTTGGATTCCAAATTCAGTATATCAAAAGAGAGATGCCCAGAAGTTTCCTAGGTTCGTGCATTCCATGATTCCTGGTTAACATTTAAAGTACGTAGTAAATATTTTTCAAGTGCAAAACCCTTGTCCTGTCTCAAAATAAATACAGACACGGAAAGGGAAGTACTACAGGGTTCACCTTAAGACCAGAGTTACATCCAAATATGGAAAGAAGATTCTTTATATG
>NW_006949460.1:0-704 GCF_000164805.1 Carlito syrichta | reverse complement strand
TTGAGATTAGAGCCATTCCACTCATGTCTCGCTAACATGTCATATAGCACAGCGAGTTATGTTATTAAATTTGTACATTGGTCTCTTAAATTTGTGGCATTGCTAGCCTCTCAGTGATTGACTCCTCAAACTCATTCCTTTCAGTTGAAATAAAGTGGTTGGATTTATCATGACAGAGCAAACAGAATGAAATGCATAACAAGTAAACTTAGGGGACTTTCTGAAAGCAAAAAAACAAAAGCAATGTGGAGGTTTTTTGGTCTTTTCAAAATTTATTTTCTTAGTGTTGAGAATTTGCAGGTTTTATTTTTCCCTCAATTCCACATTTCTTTCTTTTCTTTTTTTTGAATTGGAGTCTCACTCTGCCGCCCAGGCCTGAGTTCAGTGGCAAGCTCATGGGTACCACAGCCTTGACCTGCTGGGCTCGGGAGATTCTTTCACCTTAGTCTTCCAAGTAACTGAAATTACAGGCTTGGGCCACCATGCCCAGCAAATATTTATTTATTTATTTATTTATTTATCTTAGAGATGAGGTCTCACCAAATTGCCCAGCAATTATTTATTTATTTATTTGTTTGTTTGTTTATTTATTTTAGAGATGAGGTCTCACCAAATTGCCCAGCAATTAATTATTTATTTATTTATTTATTCATTTATTTATTTATTTTAGAGATGAGGTCTCACCAAATTGCCCAGGCTGGTTC
>NW_006949459.1:0-5523 GCF_000164805.1 Carlito syrichta | reverse complement strand
ATAACTTTTCTAGAGTAAACTAAAGTGTTTTATACATTAAATTTGGATTAGTTAAATTACCTCCTGTAAGTACTTTATCTACAGGTGCAACCTCTTTCTGGCACTCCCTACCCTATTCCCAGCTTTCCCCACCCCAAAGTCTGCATCTCAATTGTTATATTATTATTTACATTTTTTTTGTCTGTTTCTCCCACTAAAATGTAAGTTCCACATTACTTTGTCCTAAGTAGCAGTTGATTTAGTAGCTTCGGGAATTGCTACACTGTGTTAGAGTAGAAAGTGTTTTCTACTAGGAAAAAAAATGAATTACTTGAAAATATTTTGCTCTATTCTATTAATATGTATAACTCCCTTCTCCTGTTGATTTAAAGAGCAAGTGTGGTAGCATTATGTAGATTAGTGTGTTATCTCTGACACATGAGGAGCATAAGCACCTAGAATTTTTAGACAGGGAAAGGGAACTAGGGAGGCATAAAGGCCAGTATTAAGATTAATGAGAAGAAGACACAGACATTTTTGACCACTTACTTAGGTCTCTAGGCATCACTTGAGATAATTTTTCTGACAATGCTTTTTACATTGTGAATAATGCAGGGCAGGAGCATCTACCAGAATAGCTGCTTTATAAGTACTGTTTTCTCTACAAACTATGTGTATATTTCTATATGGGACTATCTGTTTTGATAGTTCAATGTTTATATATTTGAAAATATATGAGTGCTTGGTAGACCCAACTGCTAGTTTATACAGTAGATTATGCAGTAGGGTCACCCCCCATAGGTGTTAACTTCTCTAGTTCTATTAAGAGACTGTGTGTGCTAAAAGTTGCTTTGGTGTGTGTTGTAGGGGGGTTCCCTTTGTTAACTACTTTGTCTGGGGTCACAATGAATTGCCCTTGATCTTTGTGTATCTAAATTGTTTTAAATTCAAAGTAGCATTAACCTCTACATTTGCATCTTTGTCCTAATGGTAGCAGCTTTAGCACACATTCATTATTTTGCTTGGATTTGTTTGGGTTTTTTTTAATGATATGAGTGCTATTGTTAAAACTGAAGTTTACATCACTGTTTTTGTCCATTTAGGCTGCTATAACAAAACACCATCAATTAGGTAGCTTATAAACAATAGAAATTTATTTTTCCCAGTTCTGAATGCTAGAAGTCCTAGATCAAGGTGCTAAAAGATTCACTTCTGGTGAGGGCCCCTGAGCTAGTTCTAGATGCCTTTTAGTTAAGTCCTCATATGATGGAAGGGTTGAGGGGTCTCTCTCAGACCTCTTCTATTTATAAGGACACTAATCCATTCATGAGAGTTATGCCTTCATGACCTAATCACCTCCCAAAACATCCCCCACCCCTACTTACCTTAGGATTACATCGTACATATTTTGGGGGAACATAGACATTCAAACAGTGGCATTCATATCATTAAAAAACCCAAGCAGCACCAAACAACAGCTATTCATGGTATTCTAGTAGGATGTTAGGTACTGAAGTTACATGGGGAGTATTTTGGTAATGCACACGGGAATTGTCAGAATGCCATGTAGAAGTCCTGGGAGGACATTGCTTCTCAGAGACACTTTTTATTAAAATTACAATCTAATCCGACATGTAGCTTTCATCATTAATCTGCTGTTTTAATACAGGAGATCCCCCTTCCTGTCCCCAACAATTTCTGCACTGGCAGCTTTTTTAAATAGTGGAAAGTGTATCAGTTCCTGAAGCTGCTAAATCAAGTACTGCCTTCAACAAAGAAAGGCATTTTTGTCTAATTTTAGCCTTTTTCTTAAAATATTCATCTACTGCAATTGTGAAAAGGTTGTTTCCAGTTATTCCTTCCTGTCTCTACAAATTTCACTACTCTAGGTACCTCAGTTAAGTGGAATCATATAGTATTTGTCTTTTTGTGACTGGCTCATTTCACTTACCATAATGTCTTGAAGTTTCATCCATGTTGTAGCATTGTCAGAATTCTCTTCTATATATTTTTTTTAAGTTTTCAAACAAAGTTTGTTAGAGAAAGAAGGGAAAAAAGGGAGACTTGCCAGTGCTGGCATGGGTGAAAGAAAACTCCATTTTCTTTATTTTTAAGACAGAGTGGTATCCCACTGTATGCATATACCACATTTTAAAATCCCTTCATTGGTAGTTGGACAGTTGGACATATTCAGGTGGAATATTTTTGGTTTTGGGAGGTGTTCTTGTTTTTATTTTCAGTGATTGGAGAGTGAATTCCTTGGTGTTTAAAGAATGAATTCAGTAAAATTGAGTTTGATAAAACTGTAAGCCACTGCACTATTGTATAGATCCACTGTTAGAAAATAATGCTTGTTACCACAAGGATGATTATAGAAGACCTTACACCATACAATGCAGATGTATCATGGCTGTTGGAAAATGGCATAAGATAAATATCCTACCAGTGGTAGGCACTGTAGGGGTCAACATGTAGTATAAAGTTACCAGGGCTTAGAAGACCTGGATTTTTAAATATATAGTCATTGGATTATTGTGATGATTAAGTAATAGATACACATTATGTGCACTCTGAAGTGCCCAAAACAGAAGGTATAATACATGTTCTAGTCTGGTGGACTGAAGAACTATTTTGAAAGAAATGGAGTTATTCGATAAAAGAAATAAAACATCTCCCACATCTGATGAAATAACTTAAATGACATGGGTGTCATAAAATAGGAATGAGTTGCTTGTCATCAAGTTGGTGTTAACACTCAACTGTTTCCAAACTCCTGATATCTTTGTGACAGTACTTTTCTAATTAAGTTAAAATGAGACAGTGAGGTAAGAACAGTTATATCAGGGAGATTTCTTTTTCTGTTTTTTAAAAAATTAATTATTACCTAGAAAACATATTCACTTTCTGAGTTCTGTAGTCAATTTCTGTTTATCAGAGTTGCACATAATTGCAGGCCCACAACCTGAAGTTGTGACTTATATTAATATATTTAACACAACTCTATCTCAGCAAAATATTATATGTTTTGGGATTCATTAACACAAGATTTTCCTTGATGTTCCTATTAAATCATATACACAGAGTGCTCCATGTCAACCTTTTATAATTAAAAAGCATGAGGAGAATACAAAATGTGTTTGAAGAAGGGTGATTGAAAATTAAGATGATGGTTCAAAAGAAGTCTGGTGACTCTTAAAGCAGTCCTTTCTAGGATGACTAAAGTTATAGGATAGCTGTTTGGCTTTATTACGTGCATTCTCTTAGCCTTATTGCAAAAAGATAAGTTAGTATAAGGCACTTGATATATAAATGAGATGCTTAGCCTGTGGAAGGCACTTCATACCTGTTAACAATTAAATTTATGATTTCTCATCTATAGATTTGAGACTGAGGTATTTTGGTGGCTAGATAGCATCAGGTAATAGATTACTGTTCATAGCTGAAATCACCTTTATTATTTTACCTGTAAACTGCTAGAATATGTAATTTTAAATTAGTTTCTAATTAGGGGTTTTAAATAACATTCTTACCAAATTACATTTTATTTAATACTGATAAGTGCAGATGACAGAGGGTGCATATTGAAAGTACTAAGATGGTTAAGAGCACTTTAAAAATAAATAATAAATACTTCTGCCTTATCCGTTGTATGAGTTCAACTGCCATCAAGAACTACGTAGACTAGCTTGACCTGTCACATATTCCTACCCTTTGCAGAAAGTTCTGATAAACTAGAATAAACTCAATTAGAATTGTAAGCATATCTAGTTATGTCCAAAACCAAACTTCTGAAACTCCCTGTCCCCAGATCTTCACCTAACCTTCCTCATCTCAGCTGGTAGCAACTCTATCCTTTGGATTGCTTCAACTGGAAACATTGGGACACCATTGATATCTTTCTGCACCCCCCTCCACCCCCCATCCAGTGTGTCAAGGGTGCCTTATTAGTTTAGCCTTCTTCCCTTGTCCCATGTTGTCTTTTTCAGCACAGCAGCCAGAGTCACCCTGATCTTCCTCTGTGGCCCAGAGAGGGGACCCGGTGAGCTAGCGGTGGAGCCCACACAGAACTCAAGCTTCAGGGCCCCTGACCTACACTCTCTTCCCCCACCCCCTACATCACATGGCTGGCTCCTGAGAGGTGCACGTGTGTGCTTCACAGCAGGGCAAGGACCCTCAGGGTTTGGTGAGTACCACCCCTCCACCTCCCTTGCCCTGTGCGACCTGAGGAAGGAAGGGTCCTAGTAAGCAGTGGCACAAGATATGTGGCCTACAGCATGCCCCCACAGTCTTGGGGTACCCATCTGCGAACTGACAGGAAAAGCTTGTGCCTTCTCCTCCTCCTAGGGGAGAAGCGTAGCACCCTGCAGACCACACACTGGAAGTCACCCTATGCTCACCAGAGTCCCAGTCACCTTGATGGGGTCCTGGACACTCCCCAAGCAAGGAGATCCCGGCTTCCTGGAAGCCCAGGGAGCGCCCACACTGCCGTTCTGCCCACCCAGACAGGGCCCTGGGCATCCTCCGCCCGGTCCTGGCTGCCCCGACTGGCCCTCTGGCACCCTGTCCTGTCTCTGCAGTACCCACAGCGTCCTGGGTGCACCACCAGCTGATCCCAGGCGCTCACCTTCACACAAGTCCCTAGAAGGGCTTGTCCAGCAAGTGCTTCTGACTGCAGTCCCTGGAGCCACGATGCTCAGGTCCGTGTAGGCGTTGGTGCCGGTGAACCACTGCCTGCCAGTGGCCACCGGGCAATGTAGGAGGGTCTGGCGGAGAGCAGCGAGTGCCGCGCCACCAGCGGTGCAGGCAGCCAGCCAGCGTGGGAACCTTTGCTGGGTAGTGCTGGTATTTACACATAGAGTTGCCCTCTGGTGGTTTCCTCTTGCCCGTCTTCTGACTCCGTCCCGGCGCTACCCTCTCTGGCCCCGTCCCCCAACTCCTACCAACCTTGTTCTTTTGCAGGGCAAGGGTCACCAATTCCTGCATGCCATTTTCTCTGTGTGGACGCTGAAGGGAACTGGACCGTGGGGAATGATGGAATACGGCGTCAGCGGAACCCAAAGACTGAGGACCTTGGATCCCGCAGAACCTGCCATGGGCGCCCACGGAGCCACTCAACTTTGTTGAGAATGGAAGTGCTGTAGCAGCTTGCTGCTGGAAACTCCCCAAGGGGCAGGGACAGTGAACTTCAAGATGTAGGTGCCTATTGTCCCACACAACAAGGCAATGAGGGTGCTGGGCTTCAAGGCAGTCAAGATCAGTCAGAAGTTTGTGAGGCGGAAGGAAAAATAAAAGAGGTATTCCACTCCCTGGCTTAGTTTGTGAGGGAGAAAGGGAAGAGCAAGAGGTCGATCTGGCCTTGCCAGGACTAGGAGCCGCCCTCACTTTGGGAGATTTGCTTTGGATACTGAATTTTTGTTGTGATCAAAGTAGTAAGTGCCCCGTGTAGGAAGTTCCCCCGTGTAAATACATTTGTCCTCTTTCTACACTATTTGTGTCCCTCCTTTCTAAGCACTTCCTCCTTGGACCATCTCATTCCCCTGTTTC
>NW_006949458.1:0-679 GCF_000164805.1 Carlito syrichta | reverse complement strand
TGCATTAAATCATAAGTTAAATCCAACAAATAATGAAGAGAAGCATGTTTGCTGGTGAAATGGTAACATTTGGCAATAATAAATATCATTTAAAAATGATCCTATCCGTGTCAGAAATTTTACAAGTTCTTATCTAATTAGTACAACAACCTTGTGATATGGTACTATTATCTCTAATACATGTAAAAGAGAAACTGTAGTTCACAGAACTCAGAGATCATGCCAAATATTGTTTTGTTTTTGTTTTTTTTTGAGTCGGAGTCTCACTCTGTCGCCCGGACTGGAGTGCAGTGGCCGCTCCCGGCCACCGCAGCCTCGCCTGCTGGGCTCCGGCGATCCTTCCGCCTCAGCCTTCCGAGTAGCCGGAATTACAGGCGTGCGCTACCACGCCCGGCTGATTCTTTGATTTATTGTAAAGATGAGGTCTGGCTGCCCAGGCGGGTCTCGAACCCGCGGGCTCAGGCCATCCACTCACCTCAGCCTCCCAAAGGCGCGGGATTACAACTGAGCCACCGAGCTCAGCCATGCCAAATATTGTATAGACGGTAAGAGTGACAGCTCAGATTGAAGCCATTTCAATCAATTTCATCCTGTTTCAAATCTCAGGGCTTTGTTTTGATTTGTTTTTCCTCAAGCATGTACATGGTGAAACCCCCCAAACCTGGAATTACCTGTTTTG
>NW_006949457.1:0-747 GCF_000164805.1 Carlito syrichta | reverse complement strand
CAAGGAAGAAAAAGAATCGGGGTTATAGCAGTCCTCAGGTTATAGCAGTCCTCAGTCTTAAAATCAACAAACCATCTGCTGTGGGCTAAACAAGAATCAGGGTTTAGAAGCTGGAATATAGGTAATAGCAGTCCTCATATGCAGAATCTATATGATCTCTATCTAAGGAGAACTAAGAAACCTCTTTTACACGGTTCCTCTGTCACAATATGTACATGACATCTTGCTAATGGCCAATGAAGAATCAGATTTTCCAAACAGGATTCTGGGGAAAGGCAGTCTTCACATACAGGATATTACACGGACCCTCAGTAAAGACGAATAAGGAATCTGTGATACACAAGTGCAGAATCCGAAAAATTCTCAGGGTGCCTTGCTGCGGTATAAACAAGAATCAAGGCTTCGAGGTCCTCTTATGTTTCAGAGATATTTGGCTTGTGGGTATTATGAATCAGTCATTTCAAGACTCCAGCAACATTCTGGTGTTGGGAGCCAACATCTATAGCTACATGGCTGAGGCTTGTAAAGGCCCATCTGGAAGATCGCCTCTGACACAGGATATCAGTTATGCGTATGATATTGGCGTGTGATTAGTGACCGGTGTGCATACATGGCATTAAAACTTATAAGTAAATCTCTATACACCTGATGGAAAGTTGCACAGCAGAATTATTTTATATGACCTTGTCCCTTCTAAGTTGTACTTCTTTCTAGATATTTTTAAGCTTCTATTTCCTGGTAGACTGG
>NW_006949456.1:0-724 GCF_000164805.1 Carlito syrichta | reverse complement strand
TTACAAGGTGAGTGTTCTTCCTTTATATTCGGGGTGGCTCACTTAAGTGGTGGGACTCTCCTCATGTGCAGGGGTACTTCTTCAAGTACAGGCCTCTTCCCTAGCTGCAGGGTCTTTTCTCAGATGTGTGGTCTGTCTCATAGGTGTGGGACTCTCTCGATTCAGCCCTTTTACTCAGGTGCAGGACTCAACCTTAGGTGCAGGGGCTCTTCACCAGGTACTGTGGTCTCCATCAGAGGCAGGGGCTCTCCCACTGGTTTAGGGCTCTCCCTTCTTAGGTGCAGGAGTTGGTTTTCAGGTATATGCATCTTTCTCAGGTGCTAGGGTCCTTCATTAGGAGCAGAGTCTTTTTCTTTGGTACAGCGTCTCTTCCTGAGGTGTGGGAACTTAGGTGCAGAAAGTTTCCTTCAGATGCGGGGTGCTCTCTTACGGACAGGGATTTTTCACCAGATGTAGAAGCTTTCCCTCATGTTCATGAGATTTTCCTCAGGTGCAGGAGCTTTTTCTCATGTATAGAAGTTCTTTGTCAAGTGTAGGGTTCTCCCTCAGATTCCTGGACTCGTCATCAGGTTCTGGGCCTATTTCCCAGGAACAGGGGCTCTGTAAGTAGAAAGGCTATTCGAAAGGTGCAGGGCTCACCCCCAAGTGCAGGGGCGCTTCATCAGGTGTTGGGTTCCTCCTTTGTGCAGAGACCCTCCCTCAGGTGAGGAGGAATCTCTTGGTT
>NW_006949454.1:0-784 GCF_000164805.1 Carlito syrichta | reverse complement strand
CCTACCCCCCCACCCCCGGTTCCACCCTATTTCCTGTCCCCCGCTTCCATCCTATTTCCTACCCTTCTCTACCTTGTTCCACCCAATTTCCTATCCATCTCCTTCCACCCTAATTTCTGTCCCCCACCCCGTTCCACCATATAGCCTGTCCCCTAGCCCCTGGTTCTACCCTATTTCCTGCCCTCCACCTGAATTTCTGTCCTTCCCAATTCCACCCTAATTCTAGGCCCCTCCCATTCCACCCTATTTCCTGTCCTCCACCCCATGGTTCCACCCTATTTTCTACCCCCTGCCCTAATTTCTTTCACTCCTCCATTTCACCCTATTTTCTGTTCCCCACCCTCTGGTTTCATCCTGTTTCCTGTCCCCCATCCCTCACACAAAACCCCTTTATTTTATTTATTTATTTACTTTTTTTGAGTTGGAGTCTCACTCAGTCACCCAGTCTGGAGTGCAGTGGCTGCTCCCAGCCATCACAGCCTCGCCTGCTGGGTTCCGGCGATTCTTCCACCTCAGCCTTCCAAGTAGCCGGAATTACAGTCATGCGCTACCATGCCCTGCTGATTTTTTGATTTATTGTAGAGATGAGGTCTTGTTGTCCAGGCAGGTCTTGAACCTGCAGGCTCAGGCAATCCACTCACCTCAGCCTCCCAAAGGTGTAGGATTACAGGCTGAGCCACCGAGCCTGGCTAAAACCCCTTTAGTTCCTGGGCATTTCCTTCCATACTTATTTATGCACATACCAGCATCATCAAATCAAATCCCATGTAAGTGAGCTGCTACT
>NW_006949453.1:0-672 GCF_000164805.1 Carlito syrichta | reverse complement strand
CATGGGGCATCTGTGCTCAGGGATACCAAGATGGGAAGCATGTGTGTCCAGGCTCTGAAGTAGGCCCAACCTTAACTGGCAATTCCAGCTCTTAGGGCAGCCGAAGAGACCTCCACAGGTCAACACAGGTGTGTGTGTGTGTGAAGCTGCCCTAGGGTGCTCTACAGGATCACTACTCTTGTGGCATCCTTGAGTATGATCCTGAATTATGGCCCCACCTTTCTTCTGCTGACAGGTAACTGACTGCCTTGGGGCCCTGTCACCTGCACAGGTAGGTGAGGGAAGTGTTGAGGGCAGAGGGGGTTGTTTTTTTGAGTTGGGACTTCACTCTGCTGCCCAGGCTGGAATGAAGTGGTATGATCATGGCTCACCATGGCTCTGACCTCAAGTGATCCTCTCACCTCAGCCTCTTGAGTAGCTGGTACTACAGGTGCGCACCACCAGGTTGTCTAATTTTTCTCATTTTTTTTATAGAGATGGAGTCTTATTATGCTTCCAAGGCTAGGCTTAAACTCCTGGGCTTGAGTGATCCTGCCACCTCGGCCTGCCAATATGCTGGGATTACAGGCAAGAGCCACAGTGCCTGGCCAAAAGGGGGCTTTGCAACATGCTCATCTGAATATCGACCAAAATGTTACATGCATTTAGCCCTTGACTCTGCAATCCCACTTG
>NW_006949452.1:0-685 GCF_000164805.1 Carlito syrichta | reverse complement strand
TCTTTTACACGGTTCCTCCCATCACAATATCTACATGACATCTTGCTAATGGCCGATGAAGAATCAGGTTTTCCAAACAGGATTCTGGGGAAAGGCAGTCCTCACATACAGGATATTACACGGACCCTCAGTAAAGACGAATAAGGAATCTGTGATACACAAGTGCGGAATCCGAAAAATTCTCAGGGTGTCTTGCTGCGGTATAAACAAGAATCAAGGCTTCGAGCTCCTTTTATGTTTCACAGATATTTGGCTTCTGGGTATTATGAATCAGTCATTTCAGGACTCCAGCAACATTCTTGTGTTGGGAGCCAACATCTATAGCTACATGGCTGAGGCTTGTAAAGGCCCATCTGGAAGATTGCCTCTGACATAGGATATCAGTTATGCCTATGATATTGGCATGTGATTAGTGACCGGTGTGCATACATGGCATTAAAACTTATAAGTAAATCTCTATACACCTGATGGAAAGTTGCACAGCAGAATTATTTTATATGACCTTGTCCCTTCTAAGTTGTACTTCTTTCTAGATATTTTTAAGCTTCTATTTCCTGGTAGTCTGGTTAGTCAGCTCTTGTTCCCAAAGGCAGTTTCTTCTAGGATTAAGATTAGAAACTAAATCAACATAATAGTTTTATTGCCCTGCCTCTAACCAGGCAGGAAGTTTTTCTAGTTTCGTTCC
>NW_006949451.1:0-744 GCF_000164805.1 Carlito syrichta | reverse complement strand
TGGAGACAAGCCTAGGATCATAGCAAAAACCTGTCTCTAAAAAATAAAAAAATAAAATTGCAAAGTGAAATAAATATAATATAATATATTAATATAATAATTAGCCAGACTTAGTGATTCCTGCCTGGCATCTTAGCACATCGGGAGGCCCAGGAGTGAGGATCACTTGAAGCCAGGAGTTTGATACTAGCCTGGGATTCCATGCAAACCCTGACTCTAAAAAATTAAAATATGAAATATTAAAGTAAAATAAAATAAAATAAAATAAAATAAAATAAAATAAAATGCCAGACACAGAGGTTCCTGTCTCTCATCCCTGTACTTTAGGAGACTGAAGCGGGAGGATCACTTTAGGCCAAGAGTTTGAGACAAACCTGGGACTCATAGCAAAACCCTGTCTCTAAAAAATAAAATAATAAATTAAATTAAAAGAAAATGAAATGAAATACAATAAAATAAATATAATAATTAGCCAGACTTAGTGGTTCCTGCCTGTCATCCCAGCACTTTGGAAGGTTGAGGTGGGAGGATCACTTGAGGTCTGGATTATGAGACTAGCCTAGTCCTCATAGCAAAACTATGTCTCTTCTAAATAGAAATATAAAACTGTAAAGTAAAATAACATAAAATAAAATAAAAAATGAAATAATTAGCTAGACATAGTGGTTCCTGTCTCTTGTATCTCTACTTTAGGAAACCAAGGCGGGAGGATCAGTTGAGGACAGGACTTTGAGAGCAGCCTGG
>NW_006949450.1:0-1110 GCF_000164805.1 Carlito syrichta | reverse complement strand
CAGGTTCCCTCACAAACACATCCACTCCTAGAAGGGTGCCTGCATACAGTAGGCATTTGATGAATGTTTGGTGAATGAATGAGTGATCCACAGTCCCCCACAATCTAAAGCTTTGACATTGACCGAGACAAATGTCCACGAATGAACACAGGCTCAGGTCAAAGATCATTCCAACCACTAGCAGCACATGCCTAGGGACGTGCGTTTATGACCGCCAACTAGACATATTTTGCTGTCTTCCTGATTGATATTAATCAAGGGTGAGGACTAGAGAACAAGAGAAACCCACAGAGAAAAGTGGAAGGGAGAGGGAGGAAGAGGAGGAGGAGGAGGATGAGAAGAAAGAGACACAGAACAGAGAGACAGAGAGAGACAGAGAGAGAGAGAGAGAGAGAGAAGGAGGGGGACAATGAGGAGAGAGAGAGGGAGGGAGAGAAACACACAGAGAGAGAAAAGGTGGGAAGGAAAGAAGGAAGATGAGAGGAAAGAGACAGAGAGAGAAGGAGGGAGGGAGAAGGAGGGAGAGGAGGAGGACGAAAAGAAAGAGATAGAGAGGCGGACAGAGGGCGAGGGGAGCAAGAACATGCAGGAATAAAAGAGGCAAAGCCAGAGAAGGAAAAAGAGTCAGAGAGAGAGAAAGGGAGCATAATGACCAACATCCCTCTCTGGGTTCCAATCTTGACTTTGTCACTCTTGGCTAGGGGACTTTGGCAGATCACTTCTGCCTGTGGGCCTCAGTCTTCTCATATGCAAGGTGGGATTGAAATACCTCCCCTCCCAGGGTTGTATTATAGATCAACAGTGCACGCAGCTGCCCTCAGCTAAGGCAGCCCCAAGATATCCTGGTCCCGCCAGGACCCCGCCTCTCCTATCCCCTCCCAGAAGCAAGGAAGAGGAAGCAGGTCCCGCCACCCACACAGAGACCCCAATCTGCCTTGGCCCAGCTGGCGAGAGAGTGTAGCGGACCTCCCCATGTGTGGGGTGCAGGCAGCTTCTGGCTTCTCTGACCCACGTTGGTACACATGGTAAGGGGGTAACTGCGAAACAAGCCACCTGTCGCCCGAGCTGCATAGAGCCACCAGCCCTTGTCAGCAGAACAGCCTCCATGTG
>NW_006949449.1:0-322 GCF_000164805.1 Carlito syrichta | reverse complement strand
ATACTCTTTGTTCTAAACCCTGATTAATACAAAAACTTTCGAAGTTAACTCTAGGTTCAACCCAAGTTCACTGATTCCTAATATTTTATAACGATTGATATTATCAACTTAACACTACACTATAATGCATAAGTTTACTTAAATGATTTAATTTTTATTTATTTCATTAACGTTTTATGATTCAACATAGTGCCCTGTAATTCTACAATAATTAATTCAAAACTTATTCCTTACCATGACTTATATGAGTTTCATAAATCTGAAGTTTAATTTTTATATGATCTAGTGATTGGACTTTAATACTATGCTATAACTTATTAAG
>NW_006949448.1:0-731 GCF_000164805.1 Carlito syrichta | reverse complement strand
GTATCTTAGAGAAGGAATCATGGAACCTGCATAGGTAGCAGATGTGGCACCAACACGAGGAGCTGTTTTGGGAGAACCAGAAGGGTTCACCAGAGCGTGTGTTTGTGACAGAGGGTAGCAAAAGCCCCGGCAAGGTAAAGACTAAACAAGATGCAGCCACAGACAACCAGTAATAAGAACAACCTGACACTCGCTCGCTAATGTTGGTGTTTCTCTTTTTTTGTCTGACATGGACATGGAGCTGAATGAGGAGAGCATGACCTCACTTTGTGGAGTTTCAGCTCAGATGCCCTGAGCTACCTGCCCCTTTTCATCTTGTAAAGGTTAGACAGTCAATTAGTCGGTTGATTGGCTGCCGAATCATAAGGTTCCCAGCAGTGAAGGAGCTACTTGTTCCTCCCAAGAGAGTTCTGTAGATATGCAAACTATTCAATTGCTTCTGTCTACTCAAGTATCTCTCTCTCTGTTAACAACTCAACAGACATCTTGTCTGTGATTCATAAATAGGCTTCTCTATTTTTTCAGGGGAGTGAATTTGTAGCTATTAGGATTCAAATAACATTGACATGATGCTTTCTGTCTTTTTTTTAACCCCTGTTGCAGCATCAGAGAGAGGAAATCTATAGGAAAAACAAATCACAAAAGCAAATTACTTTGCATATTGGCCCGTGAAATAAATAAATGCATAAGCTAACTATCTTTGGGGGCAGAGATAAAGGAACTGATAAATG
>NW_006949447.1:3501-7007 GCF_000164805.1 Carlito syrichta | reverse complement strand
CTCAGCACAAGCCTGTAAAAAGGTTGTAAAACCGGAATGAGGACAATAAAGTGTTACAGGACCTGTTGCTGCAAGCAATCAATTAATCTGAGTCTATAATGAATGATTAGAGGATAGAGAACTTAGAAACATAGGTGTAGCCCATCCATGCGGGTGCCTTCTAGCTGTGGCAAGTTTAGAGCCATTAAAACCCCAGTCACTAATATATAATTTTTCACCGGGTACAGGACAGTCCACCTTAGAGTTATAAGCACAGTCTCTCCATTTTGGGAAGCCAGTATCTCGCCGCATGAGTGACCAGTCCTTTTCCGTATCATCGAAGGGGCAAGCAGGTACGCTGAGAGGTGATGAAGCTCTAGTCGCACGGCTAGGGGCGGTTCCTCCAGGCATTAACATCTCCATTCGCCAACCGTCCTTGATATTGTCCTGATAAGGGCTTTCTGTACTCAGAGACTTAAAGGTAGACATTAAGCAAGAAGGCTGGTAATTATTAAAAGCAGAATTATTATGAAAACAAATAGGGAGGGAGTTGGAATGTCTTTCATAAGAAAAATTATGATTAGTAACAAGTTTGACTTGAGCACGAAATAAAGTAGGCTCTCCCCTTTTCCTGTAAGAAGACTTCCATTTTATCAGAGGTTTTATACTTTCTTCTGGATCTCAATGTCTAGTCATAGCTGAATAGTCTGAAGAGTCCTAATTTAAATGATTAGTAACAAATAATGTGTGATTCAAGATGTGGTGAGGAGAGCTATACTTGAACTCACCCTCTTATAACTTAATTGATTTTTTAAAGTTTGGTGAACTCTTTCAACTATGGCTTGACCTTGTGGATTGTAGGAAATTTCTGTGGAATGAGAAATATTAAATTAGAAGTAAAATTGCTGGTAAGATTTAGATGTATATGCAGGACTGTTGTTGGTTTTCAGTTGCTCTGGCATACCTAGCTGTGAAAAGCAAAAGAATAAATGTTGTACCACGTCCTTGTAGGCTTCTTCCAGTTTTTGCTGAAGCTATAATAACATGAGAAAATGTATCTACATTCATATGCAAATAAGACAATTTTCCAAATCTGGGAAAACGAGTTACATTCACTTGTCATAGTATGTTAGGTCTCAGTCCTTGAGAGTTGACTCCTCCTGGAGCTGGAACAAAAGTTTTTGAATTCTCAGAGAGTAAACTGAATGTAAATTGTTTACAGTCCTCTGGGCTTAAAGGTATAGTAAAGAAACAATTCTGTAAATCAATAAGTATAATATTAAAGTTAACAGGTATAGCAATCCAGGCTGTAACATTCCATGGCTCCCATCGTAGTGTTCATAGCTCTTAAATCCTGTAAAAGCCTCCATATACCAGATTTGTTCTTATTTACAAAACTTAGGAGTGTTTTCAGGGCTAGTGGTTGCCATTCAGGGGGGCTAGCAGAAGGCTCTATATGACCAAACTTTAATTGTTGTAAAACTAGTTTTTTGACTGCCTTAGCTTTTCTCAGGGCATGGGCTATTGTTCCAACCAAACCAGTTTTTCGACTTTCCAGGTAATAGGTTCTTGGGAACAATGGATTTAATACCAGCTTAATTTGTCTTTTCATTAACTTGGACAGGTTCCTGCATTACCTGTCGTCTTTGCCAAGTCCCTTAAAGGGATCATAGTCCATTCACAGTATTTGTGCTGAAGCTTTATCATTAGGGCTATATAAATGCATGCTTATTTGAGCAAGAATATCTCTTCCCCATAATGTAAAGGGGATAGATGGAATAACATATGGGCAAAAAGTTTTTGAAGTCTCATTTGTCTAATTTAAATTTTGAGAGCTATTGGCTACTGAGGGTACTCGGCCAATGCTTATGAGTCCTAAAGGAGCTTTTTGAGTAAACCAAGAAGCAGGCTAATTTTCCCGGCAATACAGGAAACATCGGTTCCGGTGTCCAATAAGTCTTTAATCTTAACTCCTTGTATATATAGAGGTTTAGGGTTAGTAACCTCCTGAGCCAAAAAAAACAACATCGCTAGAGTCAAATTCAGAGTTACCTCTAGGCAGGTTAGTTAATTTTACCTGTTTTATGATAAGGCAGGAGCAGCAACTGGGCTATTTTCTGACCTTTGTTAAACTAGACAGTTTTGTAAGGGGGAGCAACAAGCACCTGGATTTGCCCTGTGTTATTCGAATCCCCCACTCCAGGAATAATGGAGATTCCTTGTAAAGACAAGGAACTTCTGCCTAATATTACACCCACTATTCTTTATGGGAGAGGGCCCTTCTCCCACAGGAATTGGTGTTACCAGAATGTTCGGAGTTAATATTGTTGTCGTGGAGGAACACAAGTTCAGTCCGGTACTCCCAGGGGTGGTTCGTTGTTGATTTAAAGGATTATCATTTTTATGAAATTTAGATAGGCATTGTCTAGCTTAATGAAAGCCTTTTTGGCAGTTGGAACTCAAAGTTTTTAGTCGAGTAGACCCAGTAAATGGTGACAGTGTGCCATGTAAGTTAGCTATACCTTGCTTAATCAGACAGTCTCTGCTAATGTATCTGACTTGACCACAGTTAAAGCAAGACTGCAAAGAGATATTCTTTTGTTTATTACTTATATACTTTTACTTATATAAATTATTTATATATTGTTTATGTATTACTTATATTATTTATTACTTATATATTATTTATATTGCTTACATATATTGCTTATATTGCTATATATACTGCTTATATTGCTATATTATTTATTTTACTTATATTACTTATATTATTTATATATTGCTTATGTGTGACTTATGTTATTTATATTACTTATATATTCTTTATATACATAGCTTATATTGCTTATATATATTGCTTATATATATTACTTATATTACTTATATCACTTATACTTTACTTATATACATGTGTTTATTATTACTTGAGCTTTCTACATTTCTATAAGGAAAAGAAAAGTGTGACTAAGTTCAGGCTTTATTTCAGTATTCTTAACTTTTAAGGAAAACTTTAGAGAGAGGTGCAGCAAGGGTGGCAAGAAGGAAGGGTTTTTAATCATCATAATTATCAATAGCATTGTCTGATATAATCAACTATATTGCCGGTCTTTTTTATCAGTCTTATTAAAGCCTAACAATTGTTATTAGCATTTTTAACAGCCAATTGTTTTACTAAAATTTTTGCTGCCTCTTTGCTAGTAATTACGCGTTTGATGGTGGTGGTTATTTTAGAAATGAAATCCCTGTAATTTTTATCTGCCTTTTGCTTTATCTTAGACAAAGAACGAGTTTAAGTGGAATTAGCAGGCAACTTTCTGTACAAAATCTAGAAAAGAATTTACTTTATCTTTGCTTACCTTAACACCTTTATGTTTTAACACTTTAGACATGATTCGAATATAGGCTTGCCTTTCTTTGGAGCCGCAGTTTCCCCATAGCTGTAAAACACCAATATACACATTACACAGTATATCTCTACAAAACTGATAGTACTTTACCGTGATATGAGTTGCGCAGTCCGTCGGTGA
>NW_006949447.1:0-1983 GCF_000164805.1 Carlito syrichta | reverse complement strand
CGTCAGAGGCGATCTTCCAGATGGGCCTTTACAAGCCTCAGCCATGTAGCTATAGATGTTGGCTCCCAACACCAGAATGTTGCTGGAGTCCTGAAATGACTGATTCATAATACCCACAAGCCAAATATCTCTGAAACATAAGAGGAGCTCGAAGTCTTGATTCTTGTTTATACCGCAGCAAGACACCCTGAGAATTTTTCGGATTCTGCACTTGTGTATCACAGATTCCTTATTCGTCTTTACTGAGGGTCCGTGTAATATCCTGTATGTGAGGACTGCCTTTCCCCAGAATCCTGTTTGGAAAGCCTGATTCTTCATTGGCCATTAGCAAGATGTTATGTAGATATTGTGATGGAGGAACCGTGTAAAAGAGGTTTCTTAGTTCTCCTTAGATAGAGATCATATAGATTCTGCATATGAGGACTGCTATTACCTATATTCCAGCTTCTAAACCCTGATTCTTGTTTAGCCCACAGCAGATGGCCTGTTGATTTTAAGGACTGAGGACTGCTATAACCTGAGGACTGCTATAACCCCGATTCTTTTTCTTCCTTGGAAAGGGGCTGTGTTTTTTTCTGTATATTAGGACTCATTAGATACATTCTGCTTTGAAACACTTATTCTTTTAGAACGTTCCACGATGCTATGTAGATTTTTGATATTGAGGCATCGTGTGACCCAGATTCCTTAGCCTTTCTTACCAAAAGGTTATGTAGTTGCCTGTAAATAAGGACTCCATTTTCCAGATTCATGCTCGAAAACACCATGATTCGTGTTTAGACCATAGGAAGATGACCTTAAACTTTTTTGGGATTGAGGACCCAAGTAACGCAGATTCCTTATGCTTACTTAGCAAGAGACAGTGAAGTTTCCTGTATGTGAGGACTCCCATTACCCAGATTCCTACTTCAAAAATCTGATTCGTGGTTACAACTTAGGAAGACGGCCTGTAGTTTTGGAACTGAGGACTCATATAAGGAAGATTCCTTATAATTCCTTAAAAATATGTCAGGTAGTTTCCTGTATATGATGACCACCATTACACTGCTTCCTGCATCACTCTGCAGGATGCCGAGACAGTTCCTGGTGACTGAGAATTTCAGGTTTGTGAATATCAAGAGAAAGACGTCCATAATGTTCTTTAGGAACTGGAATCCAAGATTCTAGGTTCCCCTCCACAGGACCTCCGCAAAATGTGGAATATTCCAAACACAAAACCCCAATTCCTGCCTGCCAACCAACAAGAATATTCTGTACATTGAGGTCACCAAAATCGAGGAATTTTGTACCAATATACCTTTTGATTCTGGGGAATATGATTATGGTCATAGGTGGTCAAGGAAACAAAAGGAATTCTAGGGCCAAATCCTAGATTACAACTAACAAGAGGACCAGAAAGATCCTGAGTATCTCTAATGACAGATTTAGTGTATCCACGGAGCAAGTAGCTCTAAAAATGTAGGGACCCAGTAGCCCAGATTGCTTATTAAACCTTATTAAGAGGCGCTGTAGATTCCGGAAGATGAGAACTCCTAGAAAAGGATTTCCTTTTAATTCTTAGTAAGATGGCCAGATTTTTCCTGTCGATTTGGATTCCAAATTCAGTATATCAAAAGACAGATGCCCAGAAGTTTCCTAGGTTTGTGGATTACATGATTTCTGGTTACCATTAAAAGTATGTAGTAAACATTTGGCAAGTGCTAAAACATTGTCCCTTCTGAAAATAAAAAGACACGGAATGGGAAGGATTACATGGTTCGCCTTAAGAACAGTGTTACATCCAAATATGGCAAGAAGATTCTTTTTGTCCTGGAATCTGTCCTTAGTTATTCTGAGGAACCTAAAGGACTTGGAGTGCCCAATACTATTTACAACTTTTAAGAGGACCAGAATGTTGCTGGAGTACTGAAATGACCGGTTCATAATATCCAATGATAAATTGCTCTGAAACCTTTGGGGAGCACGAGGATCTGTTTCTTTTTT
>NW_006949446.1:0-4124 GCF_000164805.1 Carlito syrichta | reverse complement strand
GATGACATGAGATGAAATGATGAAATGTAATGCTAAAATGAAATTAAATGATGAAATGAAGTGAAGAAATGCAACGAAATGATGAAATGAAATGATGAGATGAGATTTAGATGAGTGAAATGATGAAATGAGATGAGATGAGATGATGAGATGAGATGAAATGAAATGATGAAATGAGATGAAATGAGATGAAATGATGAAATGAGATGAGATGAAATGAAATGATGAAATGAGATGAGATGAGATGATGAGATGAGATGAAATGATGAAATGAAATGAAATGAAATGATGAAATGAAATGAAATGATGAAATGAAATGAAATAATGAAATGAGATGAAATTATGAGATGAGAGATGAGATGAAATGATGAAATGAAACGATGAAATGAAATGAAGAAATGAAATGAAATGAGATGAAATGATGAATGAGATGAAATGATGAAATGAGATGAGATGAAATGAAATGATGAAATGAGATGAGATGAGGAGATGAGATGAAATGAGGAGATGAGATGAGATGAAATGATGAAATGAAATGGGATGAGATGAGATGAGATGAAATGATGAAATGATGAAATGAAATGAAGAAATGCAATGAAATGAGATGAAATGATGAATGAGATGAAATGAGATGAAATGATGAAATGAGATGAGATGAAATGAAATGATGAAATGAGATGAGATGAGATGATGAGATGAGATGAAATGATGAAATGAAATGATGAAATGAAATGAAATGATGAAATGAAATGAAATAATGAAATGAGATGAAATTATGAGATGAGAGATGAGATGAAATGATGAAATGAAACGATGAAATGAAATGAAGAAATGAAATGAGATGAAATGATGAATGAGATGAAATGATGAAATGAGATGAGATGAAATGAAATGATGAAATGAGATGAGATGAGGAGATGAGATGAAATGAGGAGATGAGATGAGATGAAATGATGAAATGAAATGGGATGAGATGAGATGATGAGATGAAATGATGAAATGATGAAATGAAATGAAGAAATGCAATGAAATGAGATGAAATGATGAATGAGATAAAATGAGATGAAATGATGAAATGAGATGAGATGAAATGAGATGAGATGAGATGATGAGATGAGATGAAATGATGTAATGAAATGAAGAAATTCAATGAAAAAAATCATGAAATGAAATGAAATGAGATGAAATGAAATGAGATGAGATGAGATGAGATGATGAGATGAGATTAAATGAAATGATGAAATGAAATGAAGAAATTAAATGAAATGAGATGAAATGATGAATGAGATTAAATGAGATGAAATGATGAAATGAAATGAGATGAGATGAGATGATGAGATGATATGAAATGATGAAATGAAATGAAAAAATGAAATGATCAGGTAATTCACTCACCTCAGCCTCCCAAAGGTGCGGAATTACAGGCTGAGTCACTGACCCCGGCTTGTTTAATCAATTTTTTAAAAATTTTCCCTCTGTTAATTAAGGTCATATCATTAATACTTATTTGTTGTTGATTTTTTAATCTACTTTTAAAACTGGTCATTTTTCTTCTTCTGTTTTTATCTTTAAAATGTGTAAATCCGTTGAGCCATTGCCATTTCCCACCGCTCTGGGATTTTTTTAGAGGGGAATGGGCAGTAGCATTTTCTCTAAATTCTTCTCATGACCCTAATCGTTTTCTTCTTGTATTGTGTTTTTTTCTTGGATTTTATTTCCTTCTATGCATTTTGCTTGCTTCCCTAGCGGAGGCATCCAAGCCTGCTTCAACTAAAGAGCTCTCACAGAGCGTACCTTAATATCTTGCATGTAGCCTCCTAACTTCATAACCAAGCCATTCACTTTTTAACACCTAATTGGGTTTGACTACGTACTCTGTTGCATGCAGTTATAAGATCACAGAGAATAATACTGAGAGTACTCTATCATATGGAGAATGTGAACAAATGCTCACATTCATCTATGGAACCCATGCAAGTCATGAGTGTATCAGGAAAAGCCATACTATTGTCTTTGTAAATTACAAAGCTGCCATTTTCCCACTTTGCATTCTACTTGTACACAACATCTTTGCCCAGATTCTCCCAAATGCTGAGACTTTTATTATGTCTCGTCTAGAACATGTAGGTAGGCAAAGGCTAGAAACTACCTTCCTACTCCTCAGCTCACCCAGATGTAATCATTGAACATCTAGGAATCCTTCAAAGATAATGTCAGGATTTTACTCTTGTGTAATGTTCCCCACTAGTTCCTTTTCCACCACTAGTGAATAACAATACTTTCAAAATCTTTTTTTTTAGGTGAGATCTTGCTCTGTCACCCAGACTGGAGCACAGTGGCATGATCTTGCTTCACTGTATCCTCAAACTCCCGGGTCCAAGGGATCCTCCAGCATCAGCTTCCCAATTAACTAGAATTATAGGTGCAAGTCACTGCACCTAGCTAATTTTTTTTCTACACTTTGTACAGATGAGGGGAGTCTCACCAAGTTGCCCAGGCTGGTCTTGAACTCCTGAGCTCAAGCAATCCTCCCACCTCGACCTCCCAAAGTGCTGGAATTACAGGTGTGTGCCACTGTGCCCAGCCCCCCTAAATTCACATCTTAACATTTTATTACAGCATATCAAATTTGTTGTATAATTTTAGCCTCTATCACTGTATTATGTACTACTCCCCAAAACATATCTTATTATTCTTTTTGAAAAAGAATTTTGTGAACAGTAAATCAAGTAAGTCCTCTTAAGAGGCAAAAAGGAATAAGACCTTGAGCTCAATGGTCCATGGTTTTGTATTCATGCAACAACAACAACAACAAAGTTGTACACCTATCACCTTCCAAACTTCCTTTTTGTAATAATTGTTTATAGTGAGCTCCACTTTGGCAGCAACTACATCTATCTTATTCACCATTGTATTCATCATGCCTATAGTAGACATTCAGTAAATGTGTAGATAGATAGAGCAGATGATTTTATGTATTCATAAAATGTAAGTCACAGTAAGAAAGACTTACTACAAGGAATAGGGTCCATAGCATGGTATTTCAAAACCTAAATGTGTCTCAAATTTAGTAGTAGATCAACAACATCCTTTTCTAACTCAAACCTTGAGGTTGTTTTAAGAGGCAGCATGGTTTTGTACATAACCAGTATGTGGTCTTGGACTGAGCGGGCCTAGGTTCAGTCCCATATATTACTACTTACTAGAAGTGGTGGGCCTCAATCAGATTGTTCAATATCACTAAACCTTAGTTTTCTGATCACAGAAGGTAATTTGTCAGGGAACAAAAAGTTTGAGCCAAGGGCTGTATCTCTTAGCATCCAAAGATCTTCAGGATTCAGAAAAGCAAAATCGAACAGAGAACTGCCAAATAGATATGTTTAAAGCTTTCCTTATTTGTAACTAAAAATGATTTTGGATTATCATTGAACTGCACATGAAATTTTTGTAAAACATTTGTTCTTTTAAATGCCTCTCTGATACACTGATGGTCTCAGTCCAACCTAATATCATACAACTGATAAGTAGCAAAGCTAGGATTCAAATCCAAAATCTTCCTACAAATCAACTAGGAAAAGATAGATAACCCATAGGACAAGAGACTGAAAAAGAAATTCACACACAAAACGTTATTGAATAGGTAATAAATATATGAAATGGTGCTCAATATCATTGATTATCAAGCAAATGCAATGTAAATGCACAGAAGGTGAGGGGGCTGGAGAAAATGGGATCAGTATGAATTATGAAGCAAATATTTAAAAAAATTCTTCATAGAAATCTATTTTAATTCCAGTTAGATTATTTGACATTTACTTATCCAAGTGTTTTAATCATAGCTTATGAGTACAGTTGCCAGTCTTTGTTACTGATTCAGATTTTCTATTTCTGAAATACAATTTTGGATTGCATTAATTAAAAATCATTTCCATTTAGAGCTAATATATTATACAAAATAGCATTCACAAAGCAGAGAAAGAGCACCTACCCTAGGCTTGCTTTAGAAAAATGGCTTAGGGAGGGAAACAAGATGGCGATGGAATAGTGGACTTGTGAGATTCTCCAAACATGAGTTCACAAAAGATTCTTACTTTTCTTCCCCCAGCCCACTACCAGCCGTGCTG
>NW_006949445.1:0-808 GCF_000164805.1 Carlito syrichta | reverse complement strand
CATTTATCTGTATTGATTATATACATATCTAATCTGTCCCGTGAGATGAATAAGAACAGGAGTAATATTTTATTTATCTTGCATAGTTATGCTCTACATACCTTCTGCCAGAATGCTACTTGCTTGCTGGATGAATGAATGTGATTTGAATGGATTTAATAATATATAACACTTGCCACTAGGTGGCACTCAGTCTAAGTTGTAAGACTGACTTTTAGCATAGGTTGGTTTGTCTACCTAGAACCCATGTGGAAACTGACCCCCTGGATTCTATTCACTTTTCTGCCTTTTCTTTTTGAAGTGGACTATGAAACATATGTCAAATAGAAAACTCATTTTGAGTGTTGAAAATTAGAAAAGTGTAATGGCATTAGAGTAAATCTTGTAGATAGAAACTCAAGGGAGGTACAGTGAAATTCCTACGTGAACACATTTCCCATCTCTGAATGTGCTTAAAGTGAAACTTGGTGGTATGATTTTGGGCAGTGTTTTTTGGTTGTTGTTGAGACTGTCTGGATTGCTTTACCAGAGGATATTGTGGGGATTTGTTTCTTAGAGGATTTGATGAAAAAAGATGAAGTGTGGTCTGTACTGATACTGCACTCAGAGTTTATGTTCCCTTGCATACTTAGATTGTACTCTCTGTTGAGAAGGAACATATCCTAGAATTGTAACTGCATCCTGTGTGACATGTCATATATATATATATATATAATCAAACATATATATATATATATATATATTTGTTTGATTCAGGAAACTTCAGAGCTAGAGTAGGCCTTATTAATCACATGTTCTAAAGTATCCA
>NW_006949444.1:0-821 GCF_000164805.1 Carlito syrichta | reverse complement strand
TTTTAAAAAGTTGTCATTCACATTCGTCATCTGCTGAGGAAATTTTTCAAAGTCCTTATAGGCTAGAAAATTATGAACTGGATTGAAAGCCTCCATTGTATGTTATCAGGTGTGTGTGTGTGTGTGTGTGTGTGTGTGTGTGTGTGTGTACGCACGCACGTGTGTGTGTGTGCAATGAGCTTGAGAGCAGGCCCATGATTTTATTTCTCCTGCCCAAAGAGTTGTGAAAATGTGGCACTGATCTGGATACAGTCACTCACGCCAGTAATCCCAGCATTTTGGGAGGCAGAGGCTAGAGGATTCCTTGAGTCCAGGGGTTTGAAACCAGCCTGGGCAATTTGGTGAGACCTCATCTCTAAAATAAATAAATAAATGAATAAATAAATAAATAAATAATTAATTGCCGGGCAATTTGGTGAGACCTCATCTCTAAAATAAATAAACAAACAAACAAATAAATAAATAAATAATTGCTGGGCAATTTGGTGAGACCTCATCTCTAAAATAAATAAATAAATAAATAAATAAATAAATATTTGCTGGGCATGGTGGCCCAAGCCTGTAATTTCAGTTACTTGGAAGACTAAGGTGAAAGAATCTCCCGAGCCCAGCAGGTCAAGGCTGTGGTACCCATGAGCTTGCCACTGAACTCAGGCCTGGGCGGCAGAGTGAGACTCCAATTCAAAAAAAAGAAAAGAAGAAATGTGGAATTGAGGGAGAAATAAACCTGCAAATTCTCAACACTAAGAAAATAAATTTTGAAAAGACCAAAAAACCTCCACATTGCTTTGTTTTTTTGCTTTCAGAAAGTCTCCTAAGTT
>NW_006949443.1:0-795 GCF_000164805.1 Carlito syrichta | reverse complement strand
CAGGAAACATCTCGTCGTTTGCCTAGAACGAAATAGGAATCTGGGTCACTGTGTCCTTTGAAAGTTTCTACACGTGTACTAAAGAGGAACTAGGAAACTCGGTATTGATGCAACTTGCAAACATCTGGGCAATTGCTAAATTATCCCTGGCTTAAGGCAGTGCTCATACCTAAGAATTCACAGGAACTTTAGCTAAATGCTAATCTGGTATCTGGGAGTCCTGGTCCCTATATTATTCAGAGCAAAGTACTATATGCCTATCACAAGTTGGTCATTACCAATCCCCAGGAACGTGCTGCACCTCTTGATAGTTGTAACTGAGAATCCAGCCTACTGGTCTGTTTGTTTCCCAGGGTCCTGCAATGCCAGATTCCACAATCCAAGGATCATCTTTCCATTTGTTAATGTGACCACTGGCTTCACGTTTACCTCGTGGTCCAGAAACTACTGCCGAACATTCGTTTTGATATTCAGAATATGGGATTAGGGGTTCCCACATAATAAGGACGTATTCTTATGGGGGAACCAGCAAACTTGGATTCCAGGTCCCTGGGAAACTTCTGGCCCTATGAGTATTGGTATGTAAGAGTTTGGCCTTCCACGACACCTGAAAACGTCTGGCTGTCTTCCTGGTAATAAAAAAAGAATGTGGGTTATGTGAGACCTCAAACCATGAATTCTACAGTGCTCCATTATAAGGGCTTATCTGGAATCTGGACTTTGAGTTCGCCAAATTCTTCATAGCACCTTGCCACTTGGAAAGGACAAGTGTCATTATAGATTCCCAGTAGGCTG
>NW_006949442.1:0-801 GCF_000164805.1 Carlito syrichta | reverse complement strand
CCAGAGCGTGTGTTTGTGACAGAGGGTAGCAAAAGCCCCGGCAGGGTAAAGACTAAACAAGATGCAGCCACAGACAACCAGTAATAAGAACAACCTGACACTCGCTCGATAATGTTGGTGTTTCTCTTTTTTTGTCTGACATGGACATGGAGCTGAATGAGGAGAGCATGACCTCACTTTGTGGAGTGTCAGCTCAGATGCCATGAGCTACCTGCCCCTTTTCATCTTGTAAAGGTTAGACAGTCAATTAGTTGGTTGATTGGCTGCCGAATCATAAGGTTCCCAGCAGTGAAGGAGCTACTTGTTCCTCCCAAGAGAGTTCTGTAGATATGCAAACTATTCAATTGCTTCTGTCTACTCAAGTATCTCTCTCTCTGTTAACAACTCAACAGACATCTTGTCTGTGATTCATAAATAGGCTTCTCTATTTTTTCAGGGGAGTGAATTTGTAGCTATTAGGATTCAAATAACATTGACATGATGCTTTCTGTCTTTTTTTTAACCCCTGTTGCAGCATCAGAGAGATGAAATCTATAGGAAAAACAAATCACAAAAGCAAATTACTTTGCATATTGGCCCGTGAAATAAATAAATGCATAAGCTAACTATCTTTGGGGGCAGAGATAAAGGAACTGATAAATAATTTAGAAATCGTCACCACTTCCCGGTTCTTAGAGATGGAACTGGCATGTACTAACATTAGGTGCATGCTGCATTTATAAGGCACCGAACAACATTTTAATTCCTCAACCATTAGCATTATTTGAAAGAGAAGCTGCACATGGAGTCGGATCCTGAGGA
>NW_006949441.1:0-427 GCF_000164805.1 Carlito syrichta | reverse complement strand
TTAGCTAAATGCTAGTCTGGAATCTGGAAGTTCTCGTACCCATATTATTCAGGGCAACGTGCCATATGCATACCACAAATCAGGCATTACTGATCCCCAGGAACGTGCTGCGCCTGTTGATATTTGTAACTGAGAATATGGCCTACTGGTGCGTTTTTTTCACAGGGTCCTTTAAGGCCAGATTCTACAATCCAAGGAATCATCTTGCCATTTGTTAATGTGATCACTGTCTTCAGGTTACCTCGTAGTCCAGAAACTACTGCTGGACAATCGTTTTGGTATTCAGGATATGGGACTAGGAGTTCCCATATTTAGGATGTATTCTGAAGGGGAATCCACCAGTCTCGTGTTCCACGTCCCTGGGAATCTTTTGGGCGTATGAGTGTTGATATGTAAGAGTTTGTACTTCCACGTCACCAGAAAATAT
>NW_006949440.1:0-787 GCF_000164805.1 Carlito syrichta | reverse complement strand
CAGTGAGCAAGACTCTCCATTTAATGGTGAATGATGGCTGGAAGCAATGAAGGAAGCTCTCTCTGGTATGTAAAGCATCAGGATTCAGTAGTCAATCACATCACATCAAATCTAACAACTGTAGTCTTTCCTGAGGAAACCCTGGCTTCTGGGAGTAAGACTGAAGATCCCAACGTAATTTGCCTCTAAAAGGTAGTAGTCTATTACCTAACCTTAAGTAATACTTCAGTTATTACTTCCTGCCAGAGTGACAGTTTAACCACAAGGCATTAAAAACTGTCTTCTCCTGTTCTAGCTGTCTGTTATTTATTGCCTCATATACTACCTGTCGGGAAGCAATGAATAAATATTTGAAGGGAAAGATGCATCATTCTGGATGCTCCATGCAATTCAAGATGGAGAAAAGTAAGTCAATGTTTCAGGCTTATCTATTTTTGGCATTCTTTCTATAATATGGCAAAAATTAGCTTTAAGTGTTTTAAAAGACTCATCTACTAAAAAACAATTCTGGTTTTATAATTTTTAAAGAATGCTTTCTGTTCAAGTTTTGTAAGGAATAAGAATTTTTTAAGTTTTAGGAAAAGCAGATGTATCTAAAATGATTCATTTACCTTTCTGACCACAAGATTTTGATACCATGTTTCATTATATGGGTTATCTTTTCACATGTCAGATGACAAAAAGAGAAGCAACCAAATACTGAGAGTACCAAGACCCATGCAACTTCTGTGATTACAAATTGCAAGCACAAATTTTATATCAAGCATATCTTCCCGAAACCAAGAGT
>NW_006949439.1:0-1193 GCF_000164805.1 Carlito syrichta | reverse complement strand
AAAGGTTTTCTTTTAATTCTCAGTAAGATGACCAGATTTTTTCTGTCGATTTGGATTCCAAATTCAGTATATCAAAAGACAGATGCCCAGAAGTTTCCTAGGTTTGTGGATTACATGATTCCTGGTTACCATTAAAAGTATGTAGTAAACATTTGGCAAGTGCTAAAACATTATCCCTTCTGAAAATAAAAAGAGACACGGAATGGGAAGGATTACATGGTTCACCTTAAGAACAGTGTTACATCCAAATATGACAAGAAGATTCTTTTTGTCCTGGAATCTGTCCTTAGTTATTCTGAGGAACCTAAAGGACTTGGAGTGCCCAATACCATTTACAACTTTTAAGAGGACCAGAATGTTGCTGGAGTCCTGAAATGACCGATTCATAATATCTGAATGATAAATTGCTCTGAAACCTTTGGGAGCACGAGGATCTGTTTCTTTTTTGTCCCATGGCAGACAACTTGGGAATTTTTGGATTGAGGGCGCGTACGACCATGTTTCTTTACTCGTACTTTGTTGGAGGCCATGTAGTGTCCTGTATGTGAGGACTCTCTTTCCCTTGATTCCTGTTTCAAAACCCTGATACTTGTTTAGCCCTTAGTAAGAAGTCTTGTAGATTTTTTGATAGAGAAACCGTGGAAAACAAATTCTTTCTTTTTTATTAGCAAGAGGCCATGTAGTTTCCTGTATATGAGGATTGCTATTACCCACATTCATGCCTCGAATCTCTGATTCTTCTTTAGCCGTCAGCAAGATGCCCTGTAGATTTTCACGACTGAGGACTCATGTAACCCAGATTCCTTATTATAGCAACAGCAATGCAGTTACCTGTATATGAGGACTCCTGTTCTCAGATACATGCGTCGAAGGCTTGATTCTTGTTTAGATCTTAGGAAGATGCCGTATATTTTTTTGGAGATTGAGAACACATCTCACCCACATTCCTTATCCTTTCTTAGGAAAACTCCGTGCATTTGTCTGTATATGAGCATTTCATTTCCCTAGTTTATGCTTCAAAAACCCAAATTTGTGTTTAGTCCTTAGCAAGAAACTCTGAAGTTTTATTTTGATGGAGGACGAGTGTAAACCAGATTCCTTATTCTCCTTTAGCAATACACAGTGTAGTTTCCTGTATATGACGACTGCCATTATCCAGATTCCTACTCCCAAAACCTGAATGGTGGTTATCT
>NW_006949438.1:0-1003 GCF_000164805.1 Carlito syrichta | reverse complement strand
GTCTCTCCTGCTCACCTGTTCCCTGGTGCCCAAGACTGCAGCTGCAAAACCGGAGGCACACAGAAGATGTGGCCAGAGACCTGGCTGACCTGGGCCACACAGGATGCCCCTCAGTGGACAGGTTGTCCAGCAGGGAACAGCAGGCTGTGCTGTCCTTACTTCCTGGTCATCTTTCTGGCCTGCCTTGTCTTTCACTGCTGGGAGGCAGACCCTAGGGAGTCTGCTAGCACCTGTCCATACACATGTTGGAAGAACACACTTTCATGCCTTCGATCAGGGTGAAAATAAGGCAGTGCTTTGGAATCATGTTGGTGCTTTTGTCTTTGCAGGGATTTGTTTTCAGTGCTATGTTATGTCCCCTTGTGCCCTCTCAAGGGAAGATCTTTGTACCTGCCCTTAAAGTAGGAAGATGCAGCCTGCCACATCCAGCCTCTGCACTCTCACCGCTCTTGGGTTAGGTGTCAACCCCAGAGAGTGGAGCGCTGTAGCATGTGTGAGTAAACTTTGACATGTACCCCCCAACCCACAGGAAAATCACCACGAGGTCATGTAGCCCCCCCTACCCACAGGAAAATTACCACGAGGTCATGGCCCCCTTCTATGGTTCATATCTTCTAGAGTCAGCACAGCATGCAGCATAACTCAGCCATCACAGGTGTGCGATTACAGTCAGCACACCAAAAATACACCTTCCCACACATAATGGTCTGAAATGCAGTTTAAAAATAGCCACCTCTTGTCTCACATGTGAGTATTTTGTAGGCATATCCAGCTAATGGGATTTTATGATCGAGAAAAACCAAGGTGTCAGGACCAGAAACCACATTTATTATCCCAGTGCAGGCTGTGAACAGGTTGGTTTCAGCCCTTCACTGGCCCAGGGCTCTGCAGGCACATATGTGACTGTGGTTCACGCCAGAAAGGTCAGGGCTCGCATGCTGGGATGCACTTCCTTGTTCTGCTGACTGACTGTGTGGCCTTAGCGAGATGCTCACTTTCTCTG
>NW_006949437.1:0-737 GCF_000164805.1 Carlito syrichta | reverse complement strand
TCAAACTACAAACCTAGATATCAAGACATTAAAGGGGAGATTAAAAGAATTGAGGAGACACAAGAAGAAAATAGGAAGGAGCTAATATCTGAGATAACAGTAATAATACTGTGAATAAAATAAATAACAAACTGACAAGCATGGAAAGCAGAATTACCCCAGCAGAGGAAAGAATCTCAGAGCTTGAGGACCAAAATATAGAAGTAACCCAAACTCTTAAAAACATAGAAAACAAGCTCAAAAAGACATAACAAAACCTGCAAGAGATGAGCGATTACTTCAAGATACAGAACCTAAGAGTAATTGGCATTCCTGAGGCAGAAACAGAGACAGAGACCACACTGGAACAAACTTTGCATTAGATCATTCAAGAAAACTTCCCCTATCTAATCAGTGATGCAAAAATTCAAACACAAGAGATTCAGAGAACCCCTGCAAGACAACAAATGAGAAGACCAACTCCTAGGCACATAATAATTTGCCTAAACAAAGTAGGCATAAAAGAAAAAATCCTAAAGGCAGCAAGAGAAAAAGGCCAGATCACCTAACATAGAAGACCAATAAAAATAGCAGCAGATTTATCTACAGAAACCCTGCAGGCTAGGAGAGCTTGGAGACCTATCTTCAAAGTCCTCAAAGATAAACAATTTCAGCCAAGAATAACCTACCCGGTCAAGCTAAGCATCACCAATGAGGGAGAATTAAAACATTTCCCAGATAGCTAATCCCTAAGAACT
>NW_006949436.1:0-744 GCF_000164805.1 Carlito syrichta | reverse complement strand
CAAGAATTTACTGTACATTGAGGTCACATGAATCGAGGAATTTTTTACCAATATACCTTTTGATTCTGGAGAATATGATTATGGTCGTAGATGGTCCCAGGAAACAGAAGGATTTCTAGGGGCAAATCCTTGATTACAACTAACAAGAGGACCAGAAAGATCCTGAGGATCTGTAATGACAGATTTAGCGTATCCAAGGAAGAAGTAACTCTGAAAATATAGGGAACCAGAAACCCAGATTGCTGATTAAACCTTATCAAGAGTTCCTGTAGATTCCGGAATATGAGAACGCCTAAAACCGGACTACCTTTTTATTCTCAGTAAGATGCCCTGATTTTTCCTGTCGATTTGGATTCCAAATTCAGTATATCAAAATAGAGATGCCCAGAAGTTTCCTAGGTTCGTGCATTCCATGATTCCTGGTTAACATTTAAAGTACGTGGTAAATATTTTTCAAGTGTAAAACCCTTGTCCTGTCTCAAAATAAATACAGACACGGAAAGGGAAGTATTACAGGGTTCACCTTAAGACCAGAGTTACATCCAAATATGGCAAGATGATTCTTTATATCCTGGAATCTGGCCTTAGTTATTCTGAGGAACCTAATGGACTTGGAGAGCCCAATACCATTTACAACATTTAAGAGGACCAGAATGTTGCTGGAGTCCTGAAATGACCGATTCATAATATCCGAATGTTAAATTGCCCTGAAAATTTGGGGAACTCGAAAATCTGTTTCTTGTT
>NW_006949435.1:0-888 GCF_000164805.1 Carlito syrichta | reverse complement strand
CTGCTGTTCAGGGGTGGCATTGAAACAACCACCGCGGCTGGAGGCTGCCTGGTTGCCCACGTGGGGCCCAGGCGGAGCCCCGGCCTGGCATCAGAGCTGAAGCAGAGCATCTGGACCTGCCGGCCTCTGGGCCGAGCCTCCTGGGCAGACCTGATTTTGGTGATCACCGTACGCAGCCTCTCCTCCCGCTTCTCCCGGAGGCGCAGGTACATGTCGCGCCAGGACTCATGCTCCTGCGGCGAGTGTACCCTGAAGTCTCGGCGACAGTGCTGTTCCCACAAGCTGCCGGTGGCCCCAGCCAGGGCGGGGCGGTGCCGCTCCAGGCGCAGGAGCTGGTCAGGCGTGTAGGCCGCCAGAGCCGGCTCCCGAATCAGACAGGGGTCGGCATGCAGGCTGTCCCTGCCCTCGGGGATGCCAGACTGGCCCAGGGGCGTCTCCTGCGGCCTGCGGCCTGCGTAGACCTTCATCTTGGAGTTCACTCTGCATCCAGGAAAGTCCTCGTTCTCCTCCTCAGCAGGAGTCCGCGGCTCGGTGGGCAGCGTTTCCAGGGAGGTCTCCGCCTCAAAGGCGGAGAGCAGGCTCTCGAGGTGCAGCATCCAGGGCGGGTCGAGGCCTGCTGAAGTAGACACAGCCTCCAGGGGCTCCTGTGGCTCGTGTCCTTTGAGCTGGGGCAGTTTCTGAGCCGAGTTCCAGTCCCGCCTGTTGTTTGTGGAGTCCCTTGCCCCAAGTCCCGTGTCCTCCAGGGCAGGTGTGGGAGGTTTCCTCACCTTCCTCCTCCTGGGCGGTTGGTCGTAGCAGAGGGCCTGCTCAAAGCTCAGGGCGGCCGGCACCCCAGCGCTGCTCATGGCTCCAGCGAGCTCGCCAGCATGCCTAGACAACTCGAGATTC
>NW_006949434.1:0-475 GCF_000164805.1 Carlito syrichta | reverse complement strand
GATGCATAGTTTGTAAGGCGCGATATACATCGTGGAATTTGTACGCCCCCAGCAAGTAATTATCACACTGCTGGAAGGTATAGAAAATGGTGGATAATTTGGAAGGTGTCTGAATAAAATTTGGACTCAGTCCTGATCAGACTGATCCCAGAAGAACTGCCTCTGGGTGGTCTCTTCTCTCCGTCTTGACTCTCCGGTGTGGGTCCTAACCCTCCCTCCTAGGTCGGAGCCGGTATTCCGACAGTTTTTGCATCTGAACCCAGGGACCTGACTCCGGTAATTGTATATATATGTTCCCCATTTGTTCATTCATCTCGTTTCCAGACAGACCTTGCCTTAGGGTGCTGCAGCCCCCCCGTAGTTCCCGGGTTGATAGGCAAGCAGATTGGTTGTATAGTGTCACCAATGGACTGCACAACTCATTATCACCGTAAAGTACTATTCAGTTTTTGTAGAGATATTACTGTGTATTGTG
>NW_006949433.1:0-797 GCF_000164805.1 Carlito syrichta | reverse complement strand
TTATAGACATGTTTTATAGGTATAATTATATTACATTACCACATTAAAATAGCATCACACAACTTTGTAATCCATTTTATCACTTAATAACAATTTATAGATGCTTCCAAGTCAACAAATAGTTTCGTACATAACTAACTTTAATGGCTGGACATTCTTTCATTGTAGTACAAAAAAACTTGTGCTAATCTATTCTCAGTGTCATTTTGTTGTGTTCAGATATATATACCACATTACTGTACATTACTGTAGAAATTGCAGATTTAAATGTATGTATGTTTCTGAATTTTTGTTAATTCCTTGGTCATATCCATTGCCCATTTTTCTATTGAAGAGCACTTCTTTTTTCTCACTGATTAGTAAGAGCTCTTGGGATATGGGGGTATTATCTCTTAACTCTGTAAATTAGGAAAATATCATCTCCTGAGGGGTTGTCATGATTAAATCATCTAGTGTGTAACAGGTGTCTAGTACAAAGGTGTTACACAGTAGGTGTCAAAGCATTCCTTCTTTGCAGGCAGTAGGCATTTCCCTTCCTTCTCCACCTCCCTGCCTTTCTATAACCAAGGTGGAGATAGAATTCAATAAAATGTACCTGTATATATATCTATATATATCTATATATATACACACACATATACATATATATGTAGACATAGATGCCTATATATACACATATATAGACTATATACAAATATATACATGCAATTAATTTTCTCAGTAATTTCTTGAACAATTATTCAAATATCTTCCCCAAACTTTCTAAATCCTATTTCAAGGCTCAGTTTTCTTTGTGG
>NW_006949432.1:0-797 GCF_000164805.1 Carlito syrichta | reverse complement strand
CCAAAGATAGTAGTGATAGTATATAGTAATGTACTTACAGCTTATAATGATTGTTATTATTCAATTAAATGTTTAGTACTGAATTAGTGAGAGTTGCCACTTCACTGTTGTATTGTTAAAAAAAAAAAAAAAAAAATTCAAACCTGGATTGTGTAACTCTTTTTTTTTTTGAGTCAGAGTCTCACTCTGTCACCCAGGCTGGAGTGTAGTGGCACGCTCATGGCCACCACACCCTCGACCTGCGATCCTTCTGCCTCAGCCTTCCAAGTAGCTGGAACTACAGGTGATCCTTCTGCCTCAGCCTTTCAAGTAGCTGGAACTACAAGTGTGCATCACCATGTCCAGCTAAGTTTTCTTGATTTATTGTAGAGATGAGATCTCACCATGTTGCCCAGGCCAGTCTCGAACCCTTGGGCCCAGGCAATCCTCTTACCTCAGTTTCCCAAAGTGCTGGGATTATAGGCATGAGCCACCATGCCTGGATGGATAGTTGTAACTTCCAAAGAGTATCTCATAATTATTGGTAGGCCTTTCTTTCTTTGTTCTGGCCTTCCCCCTGTATTCAGTGTTGATGTGTACATTTTACACACAGGATTTAGTGGTGTAATTTACTTAAACCTGTGGTTTTTTTAGATATAACATGTAGAAATTGCCAGTTGGAAAATTAAATACCTATTAAATTACATTAAAATTTAAATTTACATGGTAGTTTAGGTGTGCACTTGATTTTTAAATTTAATTTTTAGCTAATTTTTATAGTTATTTCAGGAAAGTGACTATCTTGATGTGGGAAGTTT
>NW_006949431.1:4758-10473 GCF_000164805.1 Carlito syrichta | reverse complement strand
CTCTCTCTGCCCAGGCGGGTCTCGAACCTGCGGGCTCAGGCAATCCACTCACCTCAGCCTCCCAAAGGTGCAGGATTACAGGCTGAGCCACCAAACCCGGCTTCTCTTCAAATTTTAAAACAGTTGTGCTGTAAGGCAAAAGGAGGGTTATTTTTGTGTGCTCTTATTTTGTTCTATCTGTATTTTATCTTCGATAATATGTCTCATGAATACCTTCTTGGTGAATACTTCTGTGTGTGGCTGCATCTGTGTGTCTGTATGTCATAAAATATGGTAGTGCTTAAGTTCTCAGATATATATCTCAGAATTAATTGTGTTTACATTCTAATAATCTTTTCTGTCTTTCTCAGATAAGACCTGAATTTTAACAGTAGAGAGGAACTTTGGCTTATCTTTTAAAATAGCAATTGGAAATCTCTAGACCTAAACTCTTACCCCCTAAGATTTAGTCAATTATTCACCCTGATCCAAAACCTTCATACATCCATGGAAGCAATCATCTTCCCTAAAGGATATATACTGAGGGTTTTAGTGCAACAAGGAATTTAAGTGAGAGATAATTCCCTTGTCCACACTGTGCCATCTGAGCTCTCCAGCAGAGCATGGACATAAGATGGCCTCCATGTCCCTGCTTACTCTGTTCTACCAAGAGCCACCTTCCAGCTCCATCTAAGCTAGTTCACCTTCACACTTCTTCCTTCTCTTCCACACTTTCCTGTTAAGTATTGGGTGATTCTCTCTTCCTTTTTTGCACACTGTATCCTTCAATGGTTCTGCTATTATGGGTGATCAAAAGCTCTATGCCCTTGGATCTGTGTGTGTCTCTTCTGTAAGATGCATGAAGCCCCTGAAGTCAGGAGAGGGTCTCATTCCTCACACAGCCAAGAACACAGCTGAGAGTCAATATGCATCTGCAAATCTCACTTCTCTTGCTTTTATAAAGAACCTCTTTTCTCATCCACAAGAGACATCTACTGTCCAGCTCATGACAGAGAGATGATTCAGCCAATTGAGTGCCCTCAGAAACTCATGAAACTAACCATATCCTCAACCAGCTTTACCCTTGGATTTGCAAGCCCTGCAGGGACATCTATGATATTGTTTCCTACTGACTGAATGATAAAAGAGATACACACACTTTACAAGTCTCCTCATATTACTCAGATCACCATACTAAATGGTGGATGTGGAGGCAGTGGGCAAGGCTCCAGAGTCCACCAGGGTGGAGAAGGTGGCCCATGTCTCATGAAGGGTTATGGAGGACCATTTAAGTGGTGGGTCATGTAGGACAATCCCAGGAAAGGAAAAGGATGGGGCCCTCTTGCAGCCATATACACTTGCAGAGCAGGAAGAGGAAATATTTTGGAAAATGTTGATGAGATGGACAAAACACCCACTCCAACACAAGCTGAGCCCCACACAGGAGGAAACAGTCCCTGACACATTCCCCTCCACCAGGATTCAAGGCAGCAGCATCAGTGCCAAAAACTCTCACTGCCCTGAGTCCTGCTAACAGCTGGGAAGTGACGAAATGTCATGGAGACAAAATGCTGTCTCCACACTCTATAGTTTATATTTGCAAGTGAATGAAGGCTAAAGTCCTGTTCCTGGAACAACAGAGTCATAACACACTAATAAGGAAGCATATTCCTGACACTTGGGCATCTGTGCCCATGTCCAACTGTCCCCCACTTTCACCCCCATCATAGAAGCTCATTCATACATTTGAAGGACAGAGAGAATAAGAAGAATGAGAAGTCCATCAACCACACATCACACCTACTCTTTCGAGAACTTGTTACATGCCTTTCTTGTCCTGCCTTCGATTCTCAGAACCTGCAAGGTAAGGGTGACTATCTTGCCCTAACTCAAAGATAGGAGAAGATACTGAAGGAAATAGAAATTCTCCTATGGTCAAACAGCATGCACGAGGCAGAGCAGAGGTCAATTCCAGCTTTGTCTGCAGCCCTTCAGATCCCTCTCTTCTTCTCCTAGAAAAGAGTCATCTGCTTCCTGGAAGTGTTGTCTGGGGCCCAAGGATCTCTGGGAAAAAGCAGATACTTGGAGTCCACAGGGAACTCCAGAAGTAAAACAAATGTGTTGATTTCAGGTGGAGAAGCCTGCGATGTAGGATCAAAGGGCTCTCCAGCCACAATTGCTTCAGAGGTCACAAGAGAACTGGCTTGTGTGACCTTCATTTAAGGCTTCTATGGGAACTAGCTGTGCAGGTAATCAGTGACTTTCACTCCTGACAATCTCACTCACAGTGTACATTTTCTGTTACAAGTATCTAACCTCTGACAATTCAGAATGTTTAATCAAGAGTCCTACTGAGGGGGATGCTGCATTTCACAATCACCAATGGAGATGGGACTGGGATGAATCACACAATTTCCATTGTCCAAGGGCATTCAATATTGAACAACACACAAAATAACGTTGGAAGAATGAGTTTTCACATTTTTAATTTCTAAGAGTTACAGTCAATATTCTATGAAGATTAACATTGAACCATAAAACAAAGAAGGAAGAAATAACAATAGCAACAAAAAATCCCCAACTGTTTTGGAAAAACACAGCAAAATCTAAAATAAAGGGAGTCAGTCAGGTCTGAGACTTAAGGCACTGGGATTAAATGGCATCTTTTCATGTTATTTCCAGAAGCACCACAGAGAAAATCTGTCAGTTCTCTGCCCTAAGTATTTGTAGGGTCTATAGATGTCACCATGGATGAGCAGGTGAGAACAAAAAGACTGTAGGTTCTGGGGAAGATTTTAATGGGGGGGGGAACACCTCATCAACAAGGGTACCTGCACAATGAATATTTGTATACTTAACACTGAATTCTATCCTGCCATTTTAAAATAAAAAATTTGAAAGTTAAAAAAAGAGGAAAAAAAAGAAAAGTAAATGCAGGGAAATTTTATCACCAAGCATGCAAACTTGAGATGAGACCAGAAGGTGGCACTTAAGAAAACATGTAAGTTTCCTGAAATTGTTACAATGAAAATGTTTCTCTGAAATTGTTACAATGAAAATGTTCTTCTCTGTGTTCTCAGTTGTGATCTCCCTGAAGTTTTTCTTTTTTTTGAGTTGGAGTTTCACTCTGTCACCTGCCGCCTCAGCCTTCCAAGTATCTGGAACTTCAGGTGCACGCTACCCAGCCCAGCTCATTTTTGATTTATTGTAGAGATGAGGTCTCGCCAAGTTGCCTAGGCGGGTCTCAAACCCGCAGGCTCAGGCAATCCACTCACCTCAGCCTCCCAAAGGCGAGGGATTACAGGCTAGCCACTGAGCCCGGCTTCACTGCTGTTTCTTGTGGGAAATGAATGTGGTCCTGAATGTGCTGAAGGTGGGAGAAGAGACTGGGCCTTACTCTAACTTGCACATTCTATGTAGAATACAAAACACTTCAAGTCTCCTCCATCTCACTTTCTTTCCCACAATTAGGTACTACACCAGAGGCACATAGTTTTTCAGAGGCACATAGTTTTTCAGAGGCACATAGTTTTTCAGATGCCTCGGGTGACCACTGAACCCGTGACTGCTATTCTTGAAGATGATGATGGAGAGCCCTGGTCCTTGTGTTTCTCAATTAACCTCCCAATTTTGGACTGCTCAGGGCCCAAGCTAGTTGGAAATCAACTCTAATTCTGGGGCTTCCTGATTTAATGTACATATCAGAGGGCATAACTTACAGATTAGCAATTAAACAAGAACAGCTTTGGATGGGAAGAACATCAACAAACCCTTGGATGGAACAATACTTCTCCTTTTCTTCAAGCTCTAGGAGCATTTAAAAAAATCTCTTGATCTATATTTAATCTGGTTATATAATACCAGGTTTTAAAATATTTGTGAGGAGAAAAAGATTTAGAGAGACTAATATTATAGAAATAAGAAAAGTTAAGCACTATAGGTAGGCTACCACTTAAAAATGGAGGCATAAAATTACATAGAAATTTAATTTACTAATGGAGTACAATAGCTCACAATTAACAAAACAAAAAGAAAAAAGTAGGCTCCAAAAACAGTAAAAATTGTATCCCGTTTTAAAACAGGTCTCATAGTACAATATTGATTCAAAAAGACATAGCAGCACAAAGTCTTCTTTCATCAGGACATAAAGCCCCCAGTCTAAAACATAGTTGGTGTTACCTTTCTCAAATAAGAGAAAAATAAAGCCTTCTCCACTGACTCAAGGTGGGAAGGGGAGCTGGCCCATTTACCTCTTGGCTCGAGTCTTCAGTTTGGAGTCACCTAGAGGCTGGGATGTGGTGAAGGTGGCTGCACACAGTGGAAGGGCTTGAGCATCACCCTTCCAGGAGACTGACCAAGAATCATCTGACTGGGGCAGCTGAAGAAAATAGTCTTTGTCACCCTGTGACACAACCAGTCTCTTAGAGCTTGGGGCTGTATCCAGAACATATAACAATCACCAATGAAACAAGAAGCAGAATGTGTGTTTGTGCAGTAGAAATTAAGCTACTGCCTCTACAGTGAGCTCCTACCTCTGAGTGGAGGGTAATGTGTGTCTGGGCTTCTTGGCTCTGGTTTCTGTATCTTCTGTGTCTCTTGCCACCCCTGTTGCTGCATTCTTTCCAGACTTGAATACAGAGAAATAATGGACTTGAATAAGAACTAGAACACCAAGGTTTTTGTTTGTTTGTTTGTTTTTACCAGACACTCAATGATCATCTAAGAGCACCAGAAACATCCTTAAAAACGTCTCCCACAGTCACATATCTGTGCTTCAAGTTGGTGGCCTCCCTGTTCTTCTCAGCCAACTCCCTTTCCATGGCACATACCTTGAACTATAGGAGAGAAAGCACGTGTAAGTTTAGATGTGAAGATATTGCATGAAAGCAAGAAAAGAAAAAAACCTTACCCAATTGTCATGAGCCTTTTGTTCATACATGGTGATCTGAAAAAGCCATCAGAAACCATAAGTTAGAAATTCTGGGCCATTATATCATCAGCATCAGACGCTGAAGCATTCTGTTGATGTCAGGCAGATGCTCCTTACCTGCTGTCTGAAATTGTGCTCTGCTTTTTGTTGCTTTTCCTGCATTTCTTCAATTATTTTACTATGGGTTGGAATAGTTTTCATCAGATAAACACAATTTTGAGTGTGATTTTAAATACTCTGCCTTGTTCCCACTATTCTCACAACTGTACCCTTGCAAAATTTATGCAAGCATATAAAACATATTCTATCTGATTATAAAAGTACAGTAGAACCAAAACTGTTGCTATATTGTTTCCTAGTCTGTTGTTTAATGCCTGCTGCATTCTAAATTGACATAATTTCCTGCCCCTACTCAGTATTTCCCATATTGATTCTCCCACTCTCGTCTCCTTATCATATCACAAGGCAGGGAAAACTGGGCTTATAAAGTGGCTCCACCTCTTTTATGGATGTAATTCCTCCTATGCCAAAATGCTTTCCTAGTGATACATACATAGGTTTACTGCTAATTCCACATCCTTGCACATTCTAGCTAATTGTTTTGTTTATCAAGGGAAGTGTTTTTCAAGCCTAAGCATGCATTCCTTTAAGACCAAAAGGAGTCCTTCAATAGGATCCATGGGGCTCTGCCTCCATCATGGCCGCTTCCCACTGGGGCTCTGCTCCCAGTCAGCGTTTTTCCCATTTTTGGGTAACCTCCATTTGCCTCTTTAGGAGTTGTGGCTTACGGCATATCATGACCAATT
>NW_006949431.1:0-4738 GCF_000164805.1 Carlito syrichta | reverse complement strand
CCCGAAAACACCTGTTTTTGGAGATACTCTGTCTCAGTTTCTCACTTCCTCATCAATCACAACTGTCAATGTTGTTACTTATAAAGAATATGAGGAAGTACTTGTTTTTCCTTTTTTAGCTAAAAGTTGCAAAATTTCATGGGAAAGGGGGTAGTAAAAACATTCCCTTGTCCCTTCAGGGGGGAAATTTTTGCTGTTGAGCCCTTTTTACATTTCTATACATAGGTTTACTGCTAATTCCACATCCTTGCAATTCTAGCTAATTGTTTTGTTTATCAAGGGAAGTGTTTTTCAAGCCTAAGCACGCATTTCTTTAAGACCAAAAGGAGTCCTTCAATAGGATCCATGGGGCTCTGCCTCCATCATGGCCGCTTCCCACTGGGGCTCTGCTCCCAGTCAGCGTTCTTCCCATTTTTGGGTAACCTCCATTTTGCCTCATTAGGGGTTGCGGCTTCCAGCAAATAAAGACTTTAGTTTTTATGCATTCCTCTCAAAAATCACCCCCTAATAAAGAGAATAAGAGACAGAAATACAACTTTGATCTATGGTAAAGCTCAAAGGCATTTATAAGGCCCAAATTATAATATATAAAACAGAAATCAGATGGAGAAGTCCCAAATGACTCAGTAAGATGAGAAATTGCAAACCTCAAAGCAGCATAGTGACATGCAAGCCATACAGAACTAAAGACAAGCCTGGAACATGGGTTCCTATTTGGCTTGAAAGGTGAGGGTGAGGAAAGACAGAAACAAAGAATTGCTTCACAATGTGTATTTTTTAAAAAATTGATTCCCACATTTCCCCACTCTATAGAGGACCTGAAATGTTTCTTTAAAAAAAAAAAGCAGACTACAGAGGCTTTGGATTTGGGGACACCAGGCAAAGAGGAGGGAAGGTGTGATAGATAAAAATAGGGACCTCAGTGGGTATGAGCACACTGAAGAGGGAGATACCCCAGTTCCCTTTCCCTAACTAGCTGTAGAACATTATGTGATCAGCCTTATAACAGAAAAAAATGCAAAATATAACAAAGAACAGGAAAAAACTCAGAAAAAATATAATTAATATCTCTAGAAAAAATATTGCTCTCATGAAACAAGAACAGGATACTCTAAAAAAGGAAAAGACATTGAGTAAGAAAATGTTCTTGGAAATTAGGAATACAAAAGCTGAAATTTCAAAAAAGTAAATGGAAAGCCTAGAAAGATACACTTGAACAAATCTCTCAAAAAATAAATTAAAACCCAAAATAGACAATGTGGGGAGAAGAAATAAGAAACCCACAAGAATTTTAGGTGAGAAAAAATTACTACATAAAAATTATAAAATATTTATGGACTTCAGAGCAACTTGGAAGAATTTAGTGTCGATGATACTCAATAATCTATCACAGAAACAAAGAACAGAGTACCATATGTTCTCACTCATAAGCGGACCTTGAACAATTATAATTCTATAAGAAAGGAATTGGCAATAGTGGGAAACTGTCAAGGGAGGGGGGTGAGATTGGCAGTTGAGGGAAACTGCTAGGGGAGGGAGGGGGACACCTCATTTACAAGGGTACCTGCATAATCAACGTTTGTATACCTAACCTTGAATTGTACCTCACATCTTTATAATAATTTTTAAAAAAGAAACCCCCTCAATGTGTTTCTCAGTTATTGTATTTCTCAGTTCCATAAATTTCTGTTTGATTTTAAAAATTATTTTAATATCTTTATTATATTTCTCTGATAAATTTACAAATTATATTAAAAAAAGGAAAGTGATTCATTGGGCCATAAATCATTAAAGAATTTGGGCCATGAATGCCTGTTACAAATAAAAATGTATTTAAACTCAACATTTTAAAATTAAATAAAATATTTTTCTTCCAAAAAAGTATATAGTTCTTTCCACTAAGTTATTTTGATCTCTCGTCCTTGTTTTCTTATCAGTTACAAGTGCTGAAAATCATTGTTAATAAAATATTTCTTTCCTATTAAAAAATTATAAGATAGTTGCTCAGATCTGAAAAGCTTAAGTCTACAAAACACTAAAAACTAGTAAAAGAAATAAACTAAGACCCACACTGAGGCATATCATTGTGAAACTTCAAGACATCAGAAATAAAGAAAAGATCCTAAAAGCTTCCAAAGAGGAAACAAACAGCAAAACCAATACATACCAAAAAAAAAAAAAAAGGAATAAGAATGCTACCAGAATTCTCAGTAGCAGCAACTGAAGCCCAGAAGAACACAGGGAGAGAACATTCAATTTCTAAAGGGAAAGACTTTTCATCCTGAAAGTCTATGCTCAGCCAAACCATCAATCATGATGATAAGATAAAGATATTTTCAGATCCTCAAAAATTTATTCTCGTGTACCATTTCCATGAAGCTACTAGAGGATGTATTCCATAAAAATAAGGCAAAAAGAGGAAGATATCAGATCCCAAAATCAAGGGTTCCAACATAAGAGAAAATTCTCAGAATGACAGTGAAGAAGTCCCAAACAGTAGTCATGTAGATGACCAGAGAGCAGCCCTTTTAGGATGCAGTGGGTAAAACAGCTCTTAAAGAGATGCCTCACAGAAATGTAAAAACAGAAAGTGAATTTTAAAAAACAGAAAAATGATATTGAAGGATATTTTACAGACCCAGGCCTATCCTGTTGCAGGGTGTGGGAAAAAGATATTCTTAAAACGCTAAGCAGGTCTAGGAAAAACACGTTGTCAAGAAATGATGTAAAATGAATATTTATTGACTCAGAATTACAATATTTCTTGGCTCAGTAAGTACGTAGGAAACACTATTTATATGACCATAATATGAAAACCGTAAATATATAACCTTACCCAAACATTGACATACAATTTTACTGAAAAGATGAGAGGGGGGAAAGGGTGATAAAAATGAGCTGATAGCCTCATCGTCCACAATGGGAATCCAGTAGATAATGTCAAAAATGTATAAATCAACACATATAGATATGCACAAGTTATTTAGAAAAAAAGATTTTGATTCTGAAAGAGATTGTTACAAAAAGTCTGGTGGAGCTGCTGCACCCACAGTGCTAGATGGCATATGGGGGCGGGGGGGAAGGGAATGAGAAGGTGGACAGAGAAAAATGCACTGACAGGGAATCACTGTTAAGGTCCTTTTAACACCTTGATTTCTTTAGCAACTTGCTTATAAAACTGGTTAAAATGAACTATAATTTTAAAAAGCAAAGGATGCAAAGGACGCATTAGGCATTGAGAGTAAATGATGGAAAGCCTACTGTATTTTATTTCATTTTCCTGGTAACCACAGAGCATTTGCCATGTACCAGGCTTTATGGTACATACAGAGAACAGTGAATCTCAAAATCACTCTGTTGTGGTGAGTCATCGATCTGCATGGTATACGTATTTCATGATCACAGGTGGTCTCTATACAGAAACATCTGGAAGCAAATTAAAAAGTCATATCCAAGTGAATGTCACTATTTAGTGATTTCAGGATAATTGACTTACAGCTGCCACTCTGCAGTCATAGCCCAGGGCTATTTGAACAGAAACAAGATAAAGTTGCTATTTTAAAAGAATTTTGAGAAAAAATTTTTTAGAAGCAATGGCTGAGATTTATAGGCTATCAATAAGCGATCACCTTTTACTTAAAAATGCTACATATGACATCTGATTAGTATAGTTAAGTAACCAATCTGTCATACAACAGCCTGTTGTCTGAACATCTACCTTTGATAAACCGCTATAATAAGTTACTATGATAAACCCATAAGACTGCAGGGGTACAAATCAGCTGATCCTTCTGCAGATTAGCAAAGCACCTCATCCCAATACAGGCCTTATTCAACAGTAAAGTCGGCTGAAAAGAAATACAGTACTCACTTTTAAAGCCATTTTTAAAACCCAAAATCAATTTCTTAACTATTGCCTCGCACTGGTCAAGGAAAGCAATAAACATCTAAAGTTTAAAATTGAAAACATTTAAAAATAAAATCTATTCAGGCTGGGCTCAGTGGCTCAGCCTGTAATCCCAGCACTTTGGGAGGCCGAGACGAATGAATTGCCTGAGTCTGCGGGTTCGAGATCAGCCCAGGCAACTTGGTGAGACCTCATCTCTACAATAAATCAAAAATTAGCCGGGTGTGGTAGCGCACACCTGTAGTTCCAGCTACTTGGAAGACTGAGGCAGAAAGATCACCAGAGTCCAGCAGGTTGATGCTGGGTGGCTTTGAGCATGCCACTTCACTCCAGCCTGGGTGACTGAGTGAGACGTCAACTCAAAAAAAAAAAAAAAAAAAGTCTATTCACACACCATAAACCATGTGTTAATTATTCAAAAAGAAAATATTCGGAAAGACACATACTAGTGGAAAAAAGAAACTAAAGAATGTATTTACATCAACATTCTAATTCAATTTAACTAAAATCTGGGAAATGCGTTGGCCATTAAAACTGTATATCTATTGAACAAGTTTATTATCTAAATAACCACTTATTGATTCACTTATCAGCAGTCCCCATAAAGATAGCAAGTGTGTCCCTCTTATACTCCAAGAAGGCTGCACAACACAGAATAGGCTCTAGGGTCCAATCAGTCTAAGTTCAAGTCCTAGTTTTACAGTTCATTATTTTAATACATCCAGTTAGCTCAGTCAGTCTGTAAACCGGGATAGAAACAGAATTTACATGTTAAGACTTTTGGGCTCGGTGGCTCAGCCTGTAATCTCACGCCTTTGGGAGGCTGAGGTG
>NW_006949430.1:0-704 GCF_000164805.1 Carlito syrichta | reverse complement strand
CCCAGGCTGGTCTTGAACTCCTGAGCTCAAGCAATCCTCCCCACCTCGACCTCCTAAAGTGCTGGAAATTACAGGTGTGTGCCACTGTGCCCAGCCCCCCTAAATTTGCATCTTAACATTTTATTACAACATATCAAATTTGTTGTATAATTTTAGCCTCTATCACTGTATTATGTACTACTCCCCAAAACATATCTTATTATTCTTTTTGAAAAAGAATTTTGTGAACAGTAAATCAAGTAAGTCCTCTTAAGAGGCAAAAAGGAATAAGACCTTGAGCTCAATGGTCCATGGTTTTGTATTCATGCAACAACAACAACAACAACAAAGTTGTACACCTATCACCTTCCAAACTTCCTTTTTGTAATAATTGTTTATAGTGAGCTCCACTTTGGCAGCAACTACATCTATCTTATTCACCATTGTATTTATCATGCCTATAGTAGCCATTCAGTAAATGTGTAGATAGATAGAGCAGATGATTTTATGTATTCATAAAATGTAAGTCACAGTATGAAAGACTTACTACAAGGAATAGGGTCCATAGCATGGTATTTCAAAACCTAAATGTGTCTCAAATTTAGTAGTAGATCAACAACATCCTTTTCTAACTCAAACCTTGAGGTTGTTTTAAGAGGCAACATGGTTTTGTACATAACCAGTATGTGGTCTTGGACCAAGCAGGACTAGGTTCAGTCCCATAT
>NW_006949429.1:0-783 GCF_000164805.1 Carlito syrichta | reverse complement strand
TCATATCCATCAAACGTTTTGCAAAATCATTCTATCTGTCCTTTTTTATGGCTGCATAATATTCCAATGGGTATATTCAAGATTAATTTTATCCATTCCCACCTTTGATGGACAATGTGGTGGGTACCATGTTTTATTTCAATTGTGATTAGAGCTGCAAAAAACATACTGGTGCAGTTATATTTTTGGTAAAATGATTTGAGTTCTTCCATGTATATTCTCGACAGGGGAATTACTGTGTCACATGGTAGGTCAATATCTTATTCATTTACAAAGCACCATACTGTTTTCCAAACATGTTACTCTACTTTTCAGTCCACATGCAGTGTAGAAGCACCTATTTCTTTCCAAATTCTGGCCTGCATCAGGTATTTTTTGCTTTATTAATGATGGCCAGTCTTACAGGGGGTATATGGTATTTCAAAATGGTTTCATTTGCATTTCTTTGATGATGAGTGAGGCTGAGCAATTTTCATGTGTCTTCTAGCTGCCCATAACTCTTCTTATAAAAAGTGTCCAATCACTTATTTTGCACACTTTTCAAAGGGAATGTTTCTCTGATTTTTCTGAGTGTTTGCATTTCTTGTAGATCCTAGATGTTATGCTTTTTTATCAATATATAAGTGGTGAATCGTTTTTCCCATTCTGTTGGCTGTATCCCTGCTATTCTGATGGTTTCTTTTCTTTTGCAAAATGTATTAATTTGATTGGATCCCACTTGTCGAACTTACTTCTTCAGGCATGGGTATTTAGGACTCTGGACAGAAATTAGTTCCAGTTCCA
>NW_006949428.1:0-924 GCF_000164805.1 Carlito syrichta | reverse complement strand
AGTGAATTCCTTGGTGTTTAAAGAATGAATTCAGTAAAATTGAGTTTGATAAAACTGTAAGCCACTGCACTATTGTATAGATCCACTGTTAGAAAATAATGCTTGTTACCACAAGGATGATTATAGAAGACCTTACACCATACAATGCAGATGTATCATGGCTGTTGGAAAATGGCATAAAATAAATATCCTACCAGTGGTAGGCACTGTAGGGGTCAACATGTAGTATAAAGTTACCAGGGCTTAGAAGACCTGGATTTTTAAAATATATAGTCATTGGATTATTGTGATGATTAAGTAATAGATACAACATTATGTGCACTCTGAAGTGCCCAAAACAGAAGGTATAATACGTGTTCTAGTCTGGTGGACTGAAGAACTGTTTTGAAAGAAATGGAATTATTTGATAAATGAAATAAAGCAGCTCCCACATCTGATGAAATAACTTAAATGACATGGGTGTCATAAAATAGGAATGAGTTGCTTGTCATCAAGTTGGTGTTAATACTCAACTGTTTCCAAACTCCTGATATCTTTGTGACAGTACTTTTCTAATTAAGTTAAAATGAGACAGTGAGGTAAGAACAATTATATCAGGGAGATTTCTTTTTCTGTTTTTTAAAAAATTAATTATTACCTAGAAAACATATTCACTTTCTGAGTTCTGTAGTCAATTTCTGTTTATCAGAGTTGCACATAATTGCAGGCCCACAACCTGAAGTTGTGACTTATATTAATATATTTAACCACAACTCTATCTCAGCAAAATGTTATATGTTTTGGGATTCATTAACACAAGATTTTCCTTGATGTTCCTATTAAATCATATACACAGAGTGCTCCATGTCAACCTTTTATAATTAAAAAGCATGAGGAGAATACAAAATGTGTTTGAAGAAGGGTGATTGAAAATTAAGATGATGG
>NW_006949427.1:0-4869 GCF_000164805.1 Carlito syrichta | reverse complement strand
CCAGGTGGGTCTCGAACCTGCGGGCTCAGGCAATCCACTCACCTCCCAAAGGCACATGATTACAAGCTGAGCCACTGAGTCTGACTTTTTTTTTTTTTTTTAAAGAAACATTTCAGGTCCTCTGTAGAGTGGGGAAATGTGGGAATCAATTTTAAAAAAAATACACATTGTGAAGCAATTCTTTGTTTCTGTCTTGCCTCACCCTCACCTTTCAAGCCATCTAGGAACCCATGTTCTAGGTTTGTCCTTAGTTCTGTGTGGCTTGCATGTCACTATGCTGCTTTAAGGTTTGCAGTTTCCTCTCTTACTGAGTCATTTGGGACTTCTCCATCTGATTTCTGTTTTATATATTATAATTTGGTACTTATAAATGCCTTCGAGTTTTATCATAGATCAAAGTTGTATTTCTGTCTCTTGTTTTCTTTATTGGAGGTGATTTTTGAGAGGAATGCAGAGAAACTAATGTCTTTATTCTATCATCTTGAAATAGAAAAATCTTATTAGATTGATCGCACAGTATAAGTTCCACATTTATCTTAAGCAAAATTGAGTCTGTTAGGTGCATTGGTGTATGTGTGTGTGTGTGTGTGTGTGTGTGTGTGTGTGTGTCTGTCTGTCTGTCTATGTGTATTTACAGTAAAATAATGATGCATCTAATTTAATTCATGAGAAAATTACATTGATTCTCAACTTATTGGATACTGTAATAGAAAGAGTCATTCCATGTTAGTGGTGTTTTCAAGACTAGCTTTATTTTATTTTTTTGAATCAAACCTTTTATTTAACCAGCTTTTAATTGAAATTTCTCCAGAATTTGTCAACTATTTCCCTACATTATTAAACAGAAAGAGATGAATGCACTCTTTTCTTGGTTTCTCATAGGCATCACACAAATATCATTTATTGCACTGTGGTGTAATCTGGTGACATCTCTGGGGCTGGTGCCTCCTCTTTCACTGAATTATCACAGGCACCTGGTTTCTAAATTCAAATTGATTTTTCAGAGATGGCTGTCATTTCCCAATGAGTCATCTTCGGGAAGGGCTCTCCATTCCCCTGACACTGCACTCCATTTAATTAACTGTCTAGTGTGCTCAGAAAGAACTGAGATTGGCAGCAGAAAGAAAATATCCAGGCTGGCAAAACCAGGAGCCTTATATTGAATTCCAAATCCTGGTCAGTAGACTTTGGTGGAACAGCATGAATATAGTTCCTTCTAGTTTCCATGATTCTACAGGGTAGACTTCTCTGGCTATGTGGCAGCTGTGTTCTTACTGCTTAGCCTTAGGCCAGGGTCAGGCAACTCTTTGTTGTGGGGCCATCTTGAGCTCTGGCCCCACAGAGAAGGATATCTGGCCTCTACTCACTAGGTGCCATTAGCACGCCCCCTCCCGCCCCATTATGATAGCCAAAACATTGGTTGTGACATTGACAAATGTCCCCTGGAGGGGCAACTAAGACTTAAGTTCTTAGTTCCTGCTAAGAACTTTAGATTATGGGTCTCCTCTTTCTTCAGATTTTATAGTTTTCTCCTGGATGTTTGAAGGTATAGAAAATGTGACAGCAATGAAATGGAATAGTATCATGCCTCCCTAACATTTTGTAAAGCTTGAAATAATTCCTAAACCATCCATGCTTTGATGCTTTCAACAGTGATAACCATATACTCATTGTTTTAAATATTCTGATAACTAACATTTATGGCATGCTAGTTTCTTGAGCACACGTGCATTGTGTGCCAGACCCGTCACGAGCACTGTGAATACTCGGAGGGAGAAAGTGTCATTGCCTCACTTTAGCAGATGGAGAAACTAAAGTGCAGAGCATTTAGGCAAATTGCCTGAGTTTGCAGAGTGTAACTGGCCGTGATGTCTCACCCTGGTGGTAAGATATCAGAGCACAAGTCTCACCAACACACAGTGTGGGGTTGTCTTTAAGATCAACTGTGTGGCAGCTTCAGTCCTATCCATTGTAGACTCAAAGAAGACAAGGCTACATGTTTCCCATGGTTATACTTCCTCTTGTCTAGGCCAGTTCTTGATGTATAGTGGAGGCACAGTGAAGTCTCGTTGTACTAAATGCATGGAATTGTTCTAAACACGTCTCATGGCTGCTTACAAAACGGAACCACAACAAAAAATGAAGTGCATCTTATATATCTTAGGGTTTCTTGAAAGAAGATGCATGGTGATATTGCAGATCACGAATGTGTTGCCAGTCTCTATCATGAGGAGGATAACTGCCCATAACTACAACAAAAAGGCAATGGTTATGTCATTATGACCTTCACACTGCTCTCGTGACCTGCTTGGCTGGCAGAGTTGGGAACCGAGATGGCTTGCTTGACAGAGAGGCATCATCACGTCTTTAGAATTATTAGACTGTGACAAAACACACTGAAGCACTGGTGACACACACGTGAAAAATGTGACCTTTCTTGAGGATGTTAGAAGGTGAGACCTTGCAACATCTCCGGGTCCAGACACTGATGTGTTGGCTAACCAAGAGTTTCTGGAGGGTGTTGACAGATGGCTTTAATTCATCTTCATTTGTGATGGTAGTTTCTTTAGAAGACCGTGATAAGTTAGTACTCTGAAATTTGCTCTCCAAGTTCCTTTAGTTTGTTTCAGGAGTGGATTGAGAAGGCACACATTGTAGTTTGGTCCTTGTAGCAATGTTAGCTGGTACAGTGTTGGATAGACTTTTGCTCTTGGATTCCTTGACCAAGTTGTTCATCTTTTATAGCTGGACCCTTAATGTTCCTATTTCCATTGCCCATTAAAAGTAAGGCTGTTCCCAGATTTTTAGCTGAAACGTGCTCAGAGATAGGGAAGATGGACGGGCTTATCACTTTTGACATTCAGACTTTTTCCTCCTCTGATTATATCCTTGTGAAATAGCCATGGGAAAAAAAGGTTAATTCAGGAAAGGTCTTACTAAGCCAGGTTGCTTTACCTAGTTCAAATGTCCTTTTACGACAGGGAGACATCAGAGAATTAGCTCTTCCAATGGTGATAATATTGGAAAAATTCTAGAGCAGAAACTTTACCTACCTTGGAAATTCAGATCAAAAGAATTTGGGGCCTGGATATGGTGGTGCCCATCTGTAGTCCCAGTTACTTCAGAGGCTGAGGCTGGGGATCGTTGGAGCCTAGGAGTTTGAGGCCAGCCTGGGAAACAGAGCAAGACCCCCATCTCTACAAAAATAGAATATTTTTTTTAGTCATAGTGGTTGATACTGAACATATCAATGACTTAAACACTAATAAACAAATACTCATTAGACAAAACAACCCTTCAACCACCTACACAAATATATCCTGGTCTTTGGGCTTTCTGTCCCAGAATAAATTAGTTATGCTGTCCTTAAATGGTCCTACAGCAGTTTGCTTATATTCCCCAAAACAGACATGCCCCCCTATTTTCTAATTCATCTATTTTCATGTCTTCTTCCTGCCCGGATGGTGAGGTTCTGGGAGAGAACCACTCACCTTTGTATCTCCAGCACCTGGCATGTGTAGGCTGGTATGTGGGAGATGGTTTATGTGCACTAGATGAATGAGTAATAGGAGGACTCATTAAACTTCATCTTTCACACCGGGAAGAAAGAGGAATTATCGTATTGAAATGTTTCTAACTTATAATACTAACTCCCCTTTATGATTTAGAATAAGGAGTTCAGGGTGCAATTATTTTTTTCTTTATCATCTTTCTTGTTTTCTTCTCCTATTCCCCCCTCCCTTCCTCTCAGTCTCAGGAAAAGATGTGCATTAATTTTCTTCAGTTCAGAGATTTTTGAAGGACATACCTTTTTCTCTTTCCAGGTGGGTATTGATTTTTATGATGGGGCATGGTGTGAGGGAAGGAATGACCTCCACCCGTGGACTGAAGTGGACGCTCAGCACCTGACCAAATTCACAGGTATCATCACTCAAGGAAGGAACTCACTCTGGCTGTAAGTATCCCTGAACCTGTGCTGTCTTGACCCTGTGTCTTGGTTCTAGTGGTCCAATAAAGTCTGGACAGACACTGGAAAGTTGCAGAGAGGTATCTGGTAATGGGCAATAGAAGGGGAGAAAAGACTGTGGGCACGGTGCTGGGCTTGCTGTTAACACAGATTCTCTTGGAAAGGTGCATCTCGTAGAGCACCTCCACCACCACAGTCCATACAGAGGGAGAGAAGAACCTGCCTGGCAGGTAAAGTGAAGTTGACAAAAGTGTAGTAAAATTCATGCAGTTTAAGCAGGTGGCTGCCATCTTGGCTCTAAGGCGAGATATCAGTGTGCTGACTGGTGGGCAGAACATGGCACAAGGTAGGACCTTTGAACAAGCAGTGAGCACATGGTCCTGGGTAGAGTGCATTAATTATCCAGATTCTGGGAAGAAGGACTGAAAGCCCAGGCCGGTTCTCAAATAAAGGCCTGCTAAAACAACAGAAGTAAAGAATGATGCAGTGTGAGGCCTGAGAAGGAGAAGGGGTCCATTTCTCAGAATTGGGATTGGGGTCAGGGCTGGGTCAATGACAAGTGTGACCTGGTGGTAATTCCAAGAGAGGACTTCAGCCTCATATGGTATATGCATACATAGGAATAGATTATTCAGTTTTAAAGAGGAAGGGAATTCTGAAACATGCTACAACATGGATGAACCTTGAGGACACGTGATAAGTGAAATATGCCAATCACCAAAGAACAAATATTGTATGGTTCCTCTTACATGAGGACCTAGAATAATCAGATTCATAGAGACAGAAGGTAGAAAGGTGTTACTAAGGGTTAGGCAGAAGGGAGAGTGGGGAGTCAATGTTTATTGGGTAGAGAGGTACATTATGAGATGACAAGAAGTTCTGGAGATGGATGGTGTTGATGG
>NW_006949426.1:0-762 GCF_000164805.1 Carlito syrichta | reverse complement strand
TATCCTAGAAACAGTAAGACCAATTCTTCTTTCGCCTCCTTATGATTTGTTAATAGCATCTTATTTTCTTGTTTTTTTTTGAGTTGGAGTCTCACCTCTGTCACCCAGACTGGAGCACAGTGGCTGCAGCGGCCACCGCAGCCTCGACCTGCTGGGCTCCGGCGATCCTTCCACCTCTGCCTTCCAAAGTAGCTGGAATTACAAGTGTGGGCTACCACGCCCAGCTAATTTTTTGATTTATTGTAAAGATGAGGTCTCGCCTGCCCAGGCGGGTTTCGAACCCGCGGGCTCAGACAATCCACTCACCTCAGTCTCCCAAAGGCGCGGGATTACAGGCTGAGCCACCGAGTCTGGCTTATTTTATTTGTATTACTTTAGTGGAAGAATACAGCACATAGTAATTATAATGTACAAAATAAACACGTGTTCATTGACTTTTTATGTTATTGGTAAGGTTTCCAGTCAACAACAATAAACTTTTAGCAGTTAAATTTTGGGGCAGTCAAAAGTTATACATGGATTTTTAACTGTGCAGGGTGTTGGCACCCCCAACTTCTGCATTGTTCAAGATTAATTGTATTTTTTTCTTTCAACACTTTAAATATTTTACTCTCTTTTTTGATTGTATGGTCTCTAATGAGAAGTCTGTCATAATTCTTAAACTTGTTTCTTTGTGGCCAAGGAATGTTTTCTTTCAGGATTTTTTACCTTGGTTTTTCGGTAATTTGACAATCATATGCCTAGTTGTAGATTTGTTTGGTA
>NW_006949424.1:0-7461 GCF_000164805.1 Carlito syrichta | reverse complement strand
TCTGGTGTGCCACCAGCGGCCTGGGGTGGAAAAGGTAACTGGGAATTCCCTTTTCTGAAGCTGAAAGCTGAGAGTGGCTGGTCAGCACCTCCTTAAGATATACTGTTCCCTTACACAAACATGGGGCCCCACGCTGGGTACCTCCGCCAGAGCAAGAGTGGGAACAGAGCTCCAAAGGGCAGGTAGTGAGCAGTGACAGTGGCTTTGGGCCCCCGCACAGGGCATTTCAGCCAGGAGTGGAGCTTGTATCTCTGAGGGACAGTGCCTAGAGCCTCCCTAGGTGACTGCGGCTTGAAATAGGGCTGAGTGGGGGCCCAGAACCCAGGGCGGGGAACTGGAACTCTGAGGAGCGAGTACCAGGCTGCTGGGCTGGGAGCCCAGTCAGGGATGGAGCTGGCCGTGACTGGGTGCTCAGTGGATCAGTGTAGCCAGCAAGGGAACCCAGATCTCCACAAGGCTGTATCCAAGGGCTTCCACAGGGTGAGATGTTGTAGTTGAGGAGGGAGCTGGGATCTCCTCATGGCGGGGCTCAGGGCCACCTATGGTGGAGCACCAGTAGCTGGGGGACCACAATAACTGGCCTTGCATGGGACCGAGGATCTCTGGGCCTTGGACTGATGAGGCTGGCAGTGGGCAGGGCGGTGGGGGAAGGAAAGTAAGAGTCTTTTTGGGAATTCACTTTTGGAGAATCTCACAGTTCCACCTATGCTGTCGCCATCTTACTGGAACTCACGATGTCCATGTTTTATTTCTACTTAGATGCCTGTGGGGATGTTGTGTGCAAGCCAACTTTAACCCTCTTCCCTGTGTCTCAAAAGATAAACTCACTGTCACCTACAGGGTCAGCCAGAGTATTAGTAACATCCTAGCCTCACATCAGCAGAACCCAGGCAAACTCTGAACTGCTGCTGGGTCATGCTGCCTTCTGGTCATAATGCCTGACCACGTCAAGGATGATGGACCTGGAACAGATGTCACTCTGGCCATCAGGTCCTGAGTAGCCTTCTGGGACATGTGTCCCCTTTTGATGTCGCCCTTCATGCACAAACTTTTCCTCAGCTGTAGTTCTACTCAGGGGCCTTTGAGGATCTGGAGGCTTCTCAGGGGAGCAGGCTGGGGACAACTCTGAAATTGTGTCCACTTTCCTCCACACAACACTTCCTACCTTATCTGTGGGAACCTCCTGGGTATCTCCTAGACATCACTGCATAGAGTACATCAGGGTGTTTTCTTCCACCTCCTACTCTTATTCCATGACATCAATTCATCCTCACTTCTGATGTGGGCTGCCTGCATCTTCAGAGTTGTGACCCTTGTTTTATCACTCACATCGTGGCTCATTGTTGATGTGTAGTTCTGGCTCCATTCCATGAATGTTCCTGGAGGGTCATGGTTAACAAGTGGAGGTTCTTGAATTCCAGAAAGTAAGTGGCAAATCTTTAGATTTTGTGTACAGGGGAGTCAAAGTTGATGACAAACAGAGTCCCAGTAGTCATGTGAGCCATGAAAGATGGGAAGGGAGATCCCACATTTCTCCGTCAGAGGAGAGGCTCTCAACAGGCATTGGAGTTACTTCAGCCTGTGACCACAACAGCCACTGAGCCTCATGTCCTGCTCTGTGTGATGGGAGTCACTATGGGTGTAGATGCTCATGTTTAGCTCTGAGAACAAAATCTAATCCATTCAGGCCCCCCACTCACTGCCAATCTATTTGGTATCTGAAGCTCTGTGCTTCCCAGATCCCTCAAGTCATTCAGCTTCCTCAACAATGGGTCGATCACTGCACTATTCAAAAGAGACATGGGAATAGGTCCTGGGCCTCATGAAGCTCTGACTTTGCCATGGAGAAGGGCTGTGCGGTGATGCACCCACTGTTGGTGTTAAATGTTAAGTCAATTTGTGAAATCTTAAAATAATATGTATGAACATTTAAAGTTATACATACCTATGTATAAATACTCACATTGCATTTATTTGCAATATGATTGCATAATATATACAGACAGATTCATATAACTATATCTAAATACTATATATTTGATATCAATTTTTATGACACGTTTTATATATATATATACACACACACATATGTACATATGCATGTGTTATAACAATTTTACATTTATGTGTGAGTGTGTGAGTATATATATACATAAAAAAAATATGTAGCATGCACACCTTTTCCTTCTAACTATAACATACTTTGGATGAGTAGAGACTCTGGGGGTGGGAACCTTTGCTGACCCTCTATCTTTTGCTCCAGCAGAGTCCCAACCACTTAGGACCAGTGAGGACAGAGCCAAGAACAGGCCTTAGGAGTCCAGGCCCTCCCCTAAGGCCCTGGTCTCTCATGCTTTTACCCTGGTCACAGGCTCTGGGCTTAGGGCAGTGCCAGTGGGTGTGTTAGTAGTTTTCCCTGAAGCCCCTGCAGGACAACCTGTAAGCAGATTCTTTTGTTTCTCCCATGTCTTTATCCCCATGGCTTAGGACAGCAACTGCTTCTTGCACAAACTGGGGCCAGAGTCCAGCATCTCTCTGGCAGTGCAAGCCTGATTTTAGGCCAGGATGAGGACCCTATTACAAATCTCTCCCCGTTTATTACTGTATGAGAAAGCCTATCCCAGACTTAAATGCATAGCCACATTTCTACAACTGAAGAAACTAACATTGTCATCCAGAAAACTGGAAATTTGATTTCATTGTCATCTTCAAGGCCTGGGTTGTTCCAACCCACCAGATAAAGATGCCCTTAAGATCTCTCTTCCCACCCCTCTTAACTTAGGCACACTAAAATTTAAACATGACAAACTCTTGTCCTTCTCACAGCAACCATCCTTTTTCCCATTTTATGTATAGGTCAGCAGTTCCTTATTGTTATACATGGTAAACACGGTGAGCCTCTTCCAGTCTAAGACAGAACCAGGGATTAGGGGCACATATGACCAGCTCCACAATGAATGTTGAGGGAGCAGGATGGGTAGTCAGGATTCCTGGGAAGGGTTTTGATTCCTCAGAAAAAGAAAAGAAGTAAAGAGTTTTGTCATGTATTTTCTTCTGGAAGAGTTATGAAAGGACCTAATGCTTAGAGCCACTGCAGCCGTCTTGAGAACATGAAGCAAGGATTTTAAGACTGAAAATCCAGGGTAGTGAAGGGCTCAAATAGAAATGTAGAAAGAACTTGGTTCCTGCCAGCTATCCCCAAAATGCTGCACAAACCATACTTCCAACTTTCCAATTTCTTATCATTATTTAACCCCTGGCTATCAATTCTTCCACTTGCTTCTTTTTAAAAAAAAAAATTATTTATTTTTTATTATGAAGTTGTGGGGTAGAGTTAAGGGTTAGGTATACAATTGCGTTTCATTCAGGCACCCTGTTGATATGGGGTGTTTCCCCGTTCCCAGACAGATATTTGCTACTGCTAATCCCATCTCCCTCCCCCCACCATAGTTTCCCAGTACGGTCAGTCATTTTGGTATAGTATTGCATTGGATGTTTAAGGTCCATTATATGAGTGAGAACATGTGATACTCGGATCTTTGTTTCTGTGAGAGGTCACTCAGTATTATAGACTCTAGTTCCATCTAGGTTGCTGCGAAATTCATGATTTTGTTCTTTTTTATGGCTGTGTAGTATTCCATCGTGTATATGTACCACATTTTTTTAATCCAGTCCTCTTTTGATGGGCAGCATGGTTGTTTCCAGGTTCTTGCTATTGTGAACAATGCTGCGATAAACATGTGTGTGCAAGTATCTTTTTTATAGAGTGATTTGTGTTCTTCAGGATATATTCCCAGTAGGGGGATTGCGGGGTCATATGGAAGGTTGGTATTTAGAGCTTTTAGGAATCACCACACTGCTTTCCACAGAGGTTGCACTAGTTTACTCTCCCACCAACAGTGAAGAAGTGTTCCCTTTTCACCACATCCCCTCCAGCAGCTATTACTTTTTGACTTGTTGATAATTGCCATTCTGACTGACGTTAGGTGGTATCTCAGTGTGGTTTTGATTTGCATCTCCCTGATGATTAGTGAGGTTGAGCATTTCTTCATGTGTTTGTTGGCTGCTCGGATGTCTTCCTTTGTGAAGTGTCTGTTCATATCTTTTACCCATTTTATATTGGGGTTGTTTGTTTTTTTCTTTTCAGCATATTTGAGTTCCTTGTAGATCCAGGATGTTAAACCTTTGTCAGACCTGGTGTTGGCAAATATTTTTTCCCAGTCTGTAGGCTGTCTCCATGCTCTCTTACTGTAGTTTTTTTCAGAAAAGTCTAATGAAAAGTAAAGTTTAGCAGACCTGTGACTTACTACTTAGGAGAGGACAGGCATGACTATACAAGTGTATGTTTGTGGGAGTGTGAGGCACAAAGAGAAGGAATCATAAAAACTGAGGGTCCTCCCCTGGCATCTTGGTAATGCTATGTCTATGGATAGAGGAACCCAAACCACTTTGAGAAGTTTATAAATTCTAGTTTCTTCCTGTCTCCATATCTCTTTTGTATCTTAAGTATAAAATATCTCTTTGTTCTCCCTAATCCCTCTCTGCTCCAAAATATTTAAAATAAAATTGCTACTAAGAATGAGACAAAAAAACTTGAAGAAGACAAAAACTCAGGAAATGGTGTGCATCTGTCAAAAACAATATACCATCTGCAGATTCCTCCAGGTTCTCAGTAGTTTTTGATGGGCACATACTGACTCTCCACCCAGACTGCTGCCAGAGGTTGCATTTGGAGGGTTTACAAATAAAATTTTCCAGGATGTCAGTGCTCATTCCTGGGTCTGTGGCAAGAGGATGTTTTGGAATTCAATGTGAAGGAGGCAAAAGTCCTGAGAGTGGCTATTGGTGTGGGAATAAAAGATGAAAACTCAAACCTACAGCCAGTCTTTTGGGACTATTTATCAAGGAGAAAGGGGCAAAGGAAAATCTGGGTAATTTCTGATGAGAGATAGTCATGGTTCAGGTGGAAGATGATGGAGTCTTGTGGAAGAGTGAGAGAGTAAGGTGAAGAGAAGTCAGTTTTGTGAAGTATTAGACATCTGGGATTATTGGTTCAACTTCTTATTGCTACAGGGCATTTATCCCAGGGATTCTTTCTAGATGGTTAAAGACTATCATTGGCTGTGTACTTCCTTTTGCATGATAATGGAACAAAGAGCATGTCTTCAAGCAAACTCTGAGCAAGGCTCTTCTGCGTATAACCTTCTGTACTCTGAACCTGGACATGGGTGGCACTGATACATTTAGAAAAGAGAAGTGATTTGTGATCATGTTGGAGGGAAGGAGAAAGAGAGACAGAGACAGATGCATACAAAGTGTTGTTACTGTAATAGTAGAGTAGAATGAGTATAGTGCTCAAAATCAGGTCTGATTTTACAGAGGTTGATAATGTTACCTTATATAGAAAGAAGATCTTTGCAAACGTAAATAAAGAATCTTAAGAAAGTGAGATTTTTTTTGTTATATAATGGGTGGGGTTTCCAGTTCACAGATGAGAAACTTCTCATAAGGTTGGGGTGTTTTGTCCCAAATCACATGGTCAGAAACTGTGGGAGCTGGACTTTGAACCCAAGTCTGTCTGACCTTATATATGTTCCCTTTCCATGGCAACATTCCTTGCCTAGAGAAGTCCACAACCTATAAAATGGGAGAATAGAGAAAAGCAGGAGGATGATGTGAAATACACAGTTCTCTGCTGGCTCTGTGCCTGGTCAAGATGATCTTAAATTTACATCCAGCCCCTTCTGAAGATTTGTCTACAAGCACGACTTTCTTAAACATGAAACAACTTTATTTCAGATTTTTGAATCGGAGGCACATCTTGCATTGCCCTGATCCCTCTCCATTCGTCTTTCCCTTTCCAAGTACTCTGACTCAAGCTTTTCCTCTCAGATTGTATGCTGCAAATCTAATTTTTCCTCTCAATATGAAAATATACTCTCTCCCTCATGCTGCACTGACCCCTAGGCTCTCAGATATGCAGATTATATACAAGATAATACAGAATATTTGCCCAAGATATGTTCTACCTACAAAAAAAAAAATCTGGTACTAGCTCTCTTCACAAAAAAATGTTGTTTTTTCTTATCTAAATAGACTCCAAATGGTTGTATAGCGAAAATGTTTGGATAATAAAGGACAACCATGCATGCAGAGAGCTAAAATACATTCATATATTCTCTACTCTTATATTCGTTTTCCAGGGATGCAATAAAATTATCATAATCTTTTTAAACAACACAAACTTTTTGTCATACATATCATACATACATACAACTTTTTGTCATACATATCATACATACATACAACTTTTTGTCATACATATCAGAAGTTTCACTGAGTTAAAAATCAAGGTGGCCCTAGAGCAATATGCCCTCCGGAGGATTCAGGGGAGAGAATTTCAGTCTCTGCTTTTCCATATTCTAGATGCTCTCCTATTCTTAAGACATGGTCCCTTCCTCTATCACTTAGTATCCCTTCCAATGTTTTATTTTTCTTTCTGATTGTGACCACCCTTCCTCCTAATATAAGGAATCTTGTGATTGTGTTAGTCTGTCCCAGAACATCCAGAATAATCTCCAGATTTTAAAATTCTTAAATTAGCTGGGTTCGATGGCTCAGCCTGTAATCCCATGCTTTGGGAGGCTGAGGTGAGTGAATTGGCTGAGCCCGCGGGTTTGAGACCCACCTGGGCAAGTTGGCAAGACCTCATCTCTACAATAAATCAAAACATTAGCCAGGCATGGCAGCACGTTCCTGTAGTTTCAGCTACTTGGAAGGCTGAGGCAAAAGGATCGCCAGACCCCAGCAGGTCGAGGCTGCGGTGACTGGGAGAGGCCACTGCACTCCAGTCTGGGTGACAGAGTGAGACTCCAATTAAAAGAAAAATTCTTTTTTTTTTTAATTGTGAAGTTGTGGGGTACAGTTCAGGGTTAGGTATACAATTGTGTTTCATTCAGGCACCCTGTTGATATGGGGTGTTTCCCCGTTCCCAGATGGATATTTGCTACTGTTAATCCCATCTCCCTCCCCCAACCATAGTTTCCCAGTACGGTCAGTCATTTTCATATAGTATTGCATTGGATGTTTAAGGTCCATTATATGAGTGAGAACATGTGATACTCGGATCTTTGTTTCTGTGAGAGGTCACTCCGTATTATAGACTCTAGTTCCATCCAGGTTGCTGAGAAATTCATGATTTTGTTCTTTTTTATGGCTGCGTAGTATTCCATCACATATATGTATCACATTTTTTAAATCCAGTCCTCTTTTGACGGGCAGCATGGCTGTTTCCAGGTTCTTGCTATTGTGAACAATGCTGCGATAAACATGTGTGTGCAGGTATCTTTTTTATAGAGTGATTTGTGTTCTTCAGGATATATTCCCAGTAGGGGGATTGCGGGGTCATATGGGAGATTGGTATTTAGAGCTTTTAAGAATCATCACACTGCTTCCACAGAG
>NW_006949423.1:0-381 GCF_000164805.1 Carlito syrichta | reverse complement strand
GTGAGCTGCTGCCTCCTCCAATTCCCTCCTTGCCTGATTCTGCCAAGGCCCAGTGGAGAGTTGAATTTCAGCCCCTATCCACATCAATGAGATGAATGAAATGGTGGAAGACAGAACTAGTCAGCATTCATTATCCCAGATTTCTGATACTAGTGACCGTGGCGACCAGTGAAGAGCTGGTCTTTGACTTCCACCTGGCCTTGCGAGTGCTGGATGGAGAACGGAGTCAGAGTCTTTGACATGCAGGCATTCCCTTCCTCTTTCTGGTGTCAGTGAAGACTCCAGGGAGAGCAGACCTTTCACTCTGTCTTGAGGGGATGTATGTGTGTAAATCATTGCCCTTGTTTTTCCATGAAAGTGTCAGCAGCGCTGAGTTAGTGG
>NW_006949422.1:0-3340 GCF_000164805.1 Carlito syrichta | reverse complement strand
TATTTCTAACAAAAAAATATCACCTATCCTGCTAAAAAATGCTTCCAATTAGTTTTACTGTTTTCTCATTTTTGGTTTGCATTAATTTATCAACTGTATGGTGAGCATATTGCATAATCAACTAAGAAAGTTAAGTATTTTACATTGGACTATGCATAAAATAATTTATTATTAAAGGAGTTAAAATTATGGTTATTTTAAAGTACATGCATATGAATGTATCTATATGTGTGTATATATATGTGTGTGTGTCTGTGTGTGTATATATATATATATGTATATATATATATATATATCTCAAGTGTGAAGGAAAATCTTTAATGGAAAGATTATTGTTATAAATGCAAATAGTACCTTACACCTCTTCATGTGTGTAACCTTGTGAAAGTTTTTGTTTCTGTCACTGAAATTTCTGCTGTATCCCTGAAACACAGTAACTAAGTCGGTAAAATGAAATCTATACCTGCTACCCAAGTGCAAAGGTGTTATTGGAGAAAAATATTTTAAAGTTATTTTAAAAGTGAAAAGTAGAGTACATGGCAAACATCTTTGTAGAAAATGTGGAATATCGGTGCTTATGCATGAGTCCATCTTACAAATCCCAACGTTTATTGAGAGGCAGATAGTATTTACAAAAGTAACCATGGGTAAATAAGGTGTTTTATCTTCTTCTTTGGGGATGGTTATTGTTCATATTTGTTACTTGTGTGGTTCTTAAGTGTTAGTGATTTTTGTCAGTGTTGTGACAGGAGAGAGACCTGTAAATAAGAAAAGCATGCCTTCTGGAATTATACCACTTATCACTAGTCAACAGTTTTTGACAAAAGATGCCCAGCTGTTAGCCAAGACAGTCTCTGCCTAGTTTGTCATTGATGGTAATGTGCTTTCCCTTGCTCAGTAAACGTAAATTCCATCAAATTTTAGAAATCTAAGTAATAACACTAGCATAAACTTACAATGAAATAATTATAGGTGACTAACTACAAGGTATACTTATTTCAGGTAAAATATTTTTTATTCAACAAATGTTCCCAAGGGCTTTTCTTTTAGTATATGACATTTCAATTTGTGATTGCGTGGATGAAATAAAATTCACTGCGTTCTGAGGACAAAGTTAACTTTCATACTTTCACACTGGTATGTATTTGAAGCATATGGATTCTTATAAGCAATAGTTTCTCTCAGAGATGTAAGACTATAAAGACTCTTGTAGCTCTCAGTTATAAAACACCAAGCAATAAGTTATACAGTCAAATAATCACAAAGCACTTAGCTCTTAATCCTGTAAAGCAACACAAAAGTGTTTTATAGCTGAAACTTCAATAATATAATATTGGTTTACATTTTTTGACATGGTTGCAATGACAAATTAAAGTCTTCTTTGAAACACTTCTCTCCTGTTCATTTATTTCACTGAGTACGGTGATATGGGAGAAAATTTTTCAAATGTATCTGAGGAGAATTTATAGATGTTCTCAAATAACAAATCTCTAAACTTTAGTGGAATAGAAATAAGGCAGATGGTATTGATGACCTGTCTTCAGGTGAGTGTGATAAAAATTGGTTTTAGGGATTAATGTGGACTAGATAAAATGAAGAAAAAAAATGGATGGGTTGCTGCAAGGATGTGTAATTCCAAAAACTGAAGTGGGAAATGGCTCAAAAAGAGGGTTTAAAGAGGAAGCTTAGATGGCAGAAACAAAACTGTTTATAATTTCTAGATACAGAAAGAGGATATACTGTCCCATTATTGTAGAGACTCCTATATAATCATTAAACTGTAAAACTTCATAAGATGAAGTGTTGTTTCTATACTTTAACTTTTAGATAGTAGAATATAAGACCAAAGAGTATTATAAGAACTCTTATAATGCTCTTATATGAAGATATTGATGTTCCTTCCCACCATGTAGGCTCACCAGAAAAACATTCAATCCAAACTCATCTAACCTCAGTTTCCAATGAGATTAATGACATTATCCCCCCCGCCCCCTTTTTTTTCTGACTGGCAGAGAAATTGATGCATCTTCACTGGAAGAAAAAAGTATTATCTGTGCCCTTAAAAAATTTTTATACAGCACAGTTATATTTTTAAAAATGTGATTAATTAGGACAGCAGAGTAATAAACCTTGCAAAAACCAGTTTAAACATACCCCCATTCTACTATAAATGTTGTACACCCATAAACCAACATATGTCAACAAATTTCAAAAGCAAAGTTTTCCAAAATATATTCTATAACTATTATTAAATTAAAATGGAAAACACCAGCATATAACTAGAACATGTTCACACAGTTGGAAATTAAACAGTGTATTTCTAAATAATCAATAGGGTAAAGATGACACAGGAAAACAGAAATAATACTTAACAGATTGATAATACATATGTGGTGCTTGAAAACTTGCAGAATGCAACTAAATCATATAACCTTGAATTAATGTGTTATCAAATGATATATATAAAGAAAAGTTGAAAATTGATTATTTAATGTTTTATCTTAAGAATCTAGATAAAAAATTCACCCCTTAAAATACAAGAATAATGAGTAGAAATTGATGAAATTTTAAAAATTAAATAATTAATAAAATTGATAAAACTAATCAGTAAATAAGGGAGGAAATACAACTTACTTTTACAGAAATGAGAAATATATTCAACATATATTTTTAATATTAATAATAATTTTCTATCAATAAACTTTGAATATTTGAATTAATGTGGCAAATATCTTTGGGGGAGAAAGCTTACCAAGATTTAGATATTATGAGATTTAAAAAATCTTAATAGTCTAGCATCCCTTACAATTTTTAATCTTTTGTAAAATTTCTTTCACAAAGAAAACTCCAGGTACATATTAGCTCCCTGATAAAGCCTGCCAAACATATAAGTATAATATAACACCAACATTACATCAAACAAAAAAATATTTAAATGTGATATAACAAAGATATTTATAAAAAATTAACTTAATCTCTCTCCTGGTAATTGATTAAAAATTCTCAAATTATATTAGTGTATTGACTATCAAGAGTAAATCTATACAGATTAAACACTTCACAATTAAGTGGGATTTGTTTCAAAAATAGAATGGTAATAATGCTAAAAATTAACCAATGATCAATACAATCCATTACATTAAGAAACAATAAAATAAAATCATATAATTAAGTTAGCAATTATAGAAAAGTCACTTGATACAATTCAGTGACCTCCATTTATTTAAAAAAAACTATTTGAAACTAGAAATAGAAACCCTAAATTTATAAATGAGTATTTATAAATAACCTACAGTAAAAACTATACTGAGTAGTGAACGATTGAAGATATCATTCTGAA
>NW_006949421.1:3560-4676 GCF_000164805.1 Carlito syrichta | reverse complement strand
CCTAGGTGAATCTCCAGAGAATCACAGGAGTGAGAAAAAATATTAAAGTTTATATACTATATTATCTAAAATTATAGTACTTATACCTAATTACATTCTGATGTAATTCTTTGAGTGCAAGAAGAAAGGGTAAAATGACCATGTTGAGAATTGCTTGACACCACATGTTAAAATACAACATACAACATGTATGTGACAGAATACTGGAATCAGTAGACACATAAACAAGTCATCTATAGGGTAAGCAGAAAACCAAATGGACAAATGGCCAATCCCACCTCATAGAAGTTAGAGAATTGAAAATAAAAAAAAACTTCCCAGTACAGACGACATATTTGAACCATCCCTTGAAATACTAGTAAAGTAAGGAGTGCAAGTGAGTGATAGATGCTAATGGTAAGAGAGAAGTGTGTAAGGAGAGTCACGAAGATATAGGAACTCATCAGACACTCATGGAAGATATACAAATGGCTGGATGTGAGGTCACGTGATGAGACAAAGGTAAGTAGGTTTACTTTTTTAGGGACGCGGTTTCTTTTATTTTATTCTATGATATTGTCTTTTCTCTTATTTTCTTTAATTTTGTGAGGCAGTCCCTAATCTTCAGAGACCTTTCCTTTGGTCCTTACAGAACAATTCGCTCCGTATTTCTTCCATTCGTTTTCACATCTCAATATTTATCTCTGACTTAAAACCCATGAAAACTCTATCCAAGGATGCCTACTTATCTTTTAAATTACTCATTCAAATCTAATACAACAGTATTCTGATACTTCCAGAGGGCTGGGAAGAAAAATAAATAGTCCTGAAGAGGGTATGTTTGTGTACATTTGTTCCTAAGCATAAGTATTATTTTATTTTGAAAATAAAATACCAAGATACTAAAGCCACGATATGCCCCTTCTTTTGACTGTAAATGTTAGATCATGATACACATTTGGGTTTTGAAGACTGAGGACTGAATTAGCGTCTATGTGAACTGTGTACACAAAAGAATCTGATACCATTTTTGCAAATATGTAAACTCTCCCATCACTGGACTTCATGTACTCTCTCAGATTAACGCAAATACTATAACTTTTCAAGCCATATATTTTATAGTATTCATGAAGTTTT
>NW_006949421.1:1838-2140 GCF_000164805.1 Carlito syrichta | reverse complement strand
TTTACTTTTTCAACTATTTCTTTGATTGTGATTCTTGGAGAACATTTTCCTGAGATGCCCCATCCCAAGACCAGGACTAGTTTCTTAACAGTCCTACCACATTTTCCCCCTTCATAGTAACTATCATAGTTCCAATTTTAAATTCATATCTTAGTTCATCGATTAATGTCGGTCTATACAGCAAGAATATAAACTTTATGAGGTAAAGAACTCTGCTTTTTTGTTTCATTTATTTATTTATTTATTTTTAAATTTAAAGATGTGAGATACAATTCAGGCTTAGGTATACGAACGTTGATTAT
>NW_006949421.1:0-1241 GCF_000164805.1 Carlito syrichta | reverse complement strand
CCAGTGTCCATTATAGCATTCCATATGCCTTTGCAGACCCTCAGCTTGGCTACTGCTTAAAGTGAGAATGTGTAGTTTTTTTGTTCCTGCATTGTTTCACTTAGGATAACCATCCTTAATTCCCATCCAAGTTACTGCAAAAGACATTATTTCATGTCTTATTTCTTATGGCTGAAAAATATTCCATGGTGAGTGAGTGTGTGTGTGTGTGTGTGTGAGAGAGAGAGAGAGAGAGAGAGAGAGAGAGAGAGAGTATAGATGTGGGGAGAGAGAAAATTTTAATTGTCTATTAATCAGTTGATAGGCACTTAGGTCGATTTGATATCTTTGCCAATTATGAATCGTGGGTGCTATAAGCATGGGGGTGCAGGGGGTTTTTGGATAATGATCTTTGTTTCAGTACTGGAATTACTGGATCAAATGGTACATCTATATTTGTTCTTTGAGAAAGCTCCATATTGATTTCTTCAGAGCTTGTACAAATTTACATTGCCACAGTGTGTAAGTCTTCCCTTTTTACCATATTTGCGCCAACATCTTTTTAAAAATGTTTAAATAATGGTCACTCAGACTGGTATTATGGAAATATCTCACTGTGGTTTTAATTTGCATTTCCCTGATGATGACTCATGTTGTTAATAATTAGTACTGTGGCCAATATGTCTGTTGGTCATTTCTATATCTTCTTTGGAGAGATATTTGCTCATGTCATTTGCCCGCCTTTTAGTCTATTTTATTTTTCTAATTTATTTGTTTATTTATTTTATTTTGAAGTTGGGGTACAATTCAGGATTAGGTCTACAAGTGGTTGTCATACAGATAAAGCTTGGGTCTCACTTTGGTAACCACTTGGCCTTATTTGAGGTCAGGTATGCTTATTGATGTCATGTGTCTCCTCCATTCCTCCCCCAGCAGTTTCCCACTACTGCCAATCATTTTCTTATAGTATTACAATAAATGTTCACGGTTGGCTTATGAGTGAGAGTATGTGGTACTCCATTCTTTGTTTCTTTGATAAATCACTGAGTGTGATAGACTTTAAATCCATCCAAGTTGCTGCAAAGTTCATAATTTTGTCAACTTTTTAATAAGGTTTTTTTTTTCTTGCCTCTTTGTTTGTGTTCTTCATCGATTTTGGATATAAGTTCTTTATTGAATGTATTGTTTGCGAATATTTTCTCCATTCTACAGGTTGCCTATTTACTCTATTGATTATTTCTTTTGCTGTGCAGAAGTCTCTC
>NW_006949420.1:2251-3115 GCF_000164805.1 Carlito syrichta | reverse complement strand
GAGAGCCAGTTTCAGTGGGCTCTGTGCCTGCAATCTCAGCTACTAGTGAGGTAGAGGCAGAAGGATTGCTGGAGGCCAGGAGTTGGAGACAAGCCTGGGCAACATAGCGAGGCCCTTTTCTCCTAAAAGTAAAAATAAATTAGCTGGGTTTGATGGTGTATGCCTGTAGTCCCTGTTACTCTGAAGGCTAAGTTAGGAGAATCCCTAGATCTCAGGGGGCTGCAGTGAGCTATGATCTTACTATTGCACTCCAGCCTGGCCAACAAAGACCACATCTCTCAGAAAAAAATTATTTAGAAAGCTAAGTAAGCCGGGCTCGGTGGCTCAGCCTGTAATCCCACGCTTTGGGAGGCTGAGGTGAGTGGATTGCTTGAACCCGCAGGTTCGAGACCCACCTGGCCAACTTGACTAGACCTCATCTCTACAATAAATCAAAAATTAGCCAGGCATGGTAGCATGTGCCTGGTAGTTCCAGCCATTTGGAAGGCTGAGACGGAAGGATCGCCAGAGCCCAGTGGCCAGGAGCGGCCACTGCACTCCAGTCTGGGCGATGGAGTGAGACTCCAACTCAAAAAAAAAAAAAAAAAAAAGCTAAGTAAACTTTTTTTTTGCTTACATTAAAGAATATAGGTAGGTTTTGTTATTTAAACTTATATAAAGGTATGTGTTTCCCTCCTGATAACAGAAGTAACTGAATATAAAAAGAAAAATATCATAATTAAACAAAAGTTAACATTTTAAAGTATATTAATCATTTTAAGCTTAAAAGAGGTTTTACAACTCCCTCCTTCCCCCAAATAAATGAATAAATATATTGTAACATGAAAAAAGCACAAACAGTAGAGTGGAAGGAATGGTGCTTCC
>NW_006949420.1:0-692 GCF_000164805.1 Carlito syrichta | reverse complement strand
TCCTCTTAGGGCAGGCATACCTGGGGCACTAGGTCCTACTTTTTGGCTTTCTCTGGGGGTATTGGACTAGCCAGCTAGCCCTCCTTTTCTCTCGTCTCAATGGTTTTTTTTTTTGATTCGGGGTCCCTGTTTCCTAGGCTGGAGTGCAGTGGCACAATCGAGCTGCAGCCTCAACTTCCTGGGCTCAGGCAATCCTTCTGCCTCAGCCTTTCAATAGCAGGGACCTACAGGCACACACCCCACTACATCTGGCTAATTCTTTGACTTTTTTGTGGAGATGAGGTCTTGCTATGTTGCCTAGGGTAATCTCAAACTCCTGCGCTCAAGCAATCTTCTTGCCTCAGCCTCCCAAAGTATTGGGATTATAGGCGTGAGCCACCATGACCAGCCTTCTCAATTTTTAACTTTTTGCTGAAGCATTCTTGACAGTATTCAAACATCCTGTTATTTCTCCTTTGAACCTCACAATCCCCTTTAGTTCCTAATGTTTCACTCCCTTATATAATAACCTCCTCTGATGAGTTCTGTCTCTCAATTATTCTCTCGCCATTCTCCCTAAACCTACCTAACCAGGCTTTTGTCTCCACCATTCCAACAACTGCTCTCAAGGTTACCATACAACTCAGGTAGTGGTCAGTTTTTTTTCCAGTTGTTATCTGACTGGCTTACCTGATTAGCAACATTTGACATTT
>NW_006949419.1:0-3782 GCF_000164805.1 Carlito syrichta | reverse complement strand
CTGTTCAGTGAAATGAGCAGAAGCTATTTATTGGGACCAACCATGAGTCTTTTATCCCAAATTTTCACATGTTAAATCACAAGACTTTCACATGAACACAAAGCCAGGTAGGTGAGGCGCATCCCCCCCACCCACCAGGTGTTTTCCCAAGCATGAGGAAGGACAATCCCCAAATTATCTCACTGTTCCTTATGCTTGGTTTATGTTCCTCAAAAGCAATACAACAGTTTTAAAATCATAAAATCCTAATAATCAATAACTTCTAAAACTTATGCATACCCAACACCTAATGACTGACTTAAATCCTAATACCTTTCTATTCTGTGCTAACTTTACCTGTACTATAAAAAAACTCTTAATTATACGTCAGACCAGTTCCTAAAGAATGTGGCCCAGTCCAAAGATCATGCTGGGCCATTTCCAGGAACAATTGATTATGATCTCTTAACAAAATGGCTATTCTAAAATCCTATGCATCTATCTTAATTTCTATAAAAGTTTCTAATTTCTAATCCTGATATATAAGGCTGATCATCAGCAATAAGGCTTCTAAAATAAAACCCAAATACAAACTGTAATTGTACTAAAGCTAAAATCACAATAAGTAGAAAGTGGGAACAATGAAATTTCTAAAGTTAGCTGTATTCTTATAAAACCTTAAAGTATCATGTTTGATCATGCTTGGACTAACATAATTCCCTGACGTAGCAGGACCTATTCTAAAATACTTTCTATGAATAAAATAAATTCAGTTTCTATTATAAGTAGAAAAAACCTACACTAATTGTAACTAAAGAACCAATTTAAAAGAATGCAGCCCAGCCCAAAGTGGATGCTGGGCCCTTAGGAATGTGGCCCAGTCCAAAGTTCATGCTGGGCCATTTCTGGTAACTGTAGATAATCATCTATGCCATCTAAAGCTGGAAACAGCTCTCTAAATGTATATACTAATTCTACAAATATATTTTTAAATCTTATAAAGAAGCTTGTATCATGTATAAGGCTCCCAAATGTGATCTGAGTTTGAACTGTGTTAAGCTTAAAGCCGAAACCGAAGTCTGTGAGAAACGGGAACAATGGATCCCTAGAGTCAGCCATGACTGTCATATTCTCAGAACTTCATGCTTAGATCATCAAAATCCCTGCCAGTGGGTAATGCTAAACAACAAAGAAAGAAAAAGGGAATGGGCCTTCAGCTCCTGAACCAAATCTGGTGGTCTCAGGGTTCGCAGCCCACCTGGATCCCTAATGCTCAGGTGGGCCTCCACGGCTGGCTCCCAACAAACAAATCCACAACTTACTTTTGAATGGCAATTGATTGTTCAGATGGCTCAGACCTCTCTTCCAAACTGTATGGCTACCTCACACCCTTCTATTGATCTGCCTCCACTTAGCATCTCAGTGACATCTCAAATTTAACATGCCTTAAACCAACTGATCCATGCCTTCCACTCTGTGTGAGTGAGCTGCCAGAGTCCCTGACTCCGGACACATACTGCCATCCACCCTGGAAGGCTCAATCCTGAGGCCATCCTAGCCATCCCACTTTCTTTCCCTCCCCAGATTCAATCCATGACCAAGTTCTGTCAATTTAAACCCCTGCATTTTTCTATAATGTATCCAACCCTCTCTACCTTCATGGTAACCACCCTAGCTCATTCTCTTATGCCAGTACTTGGCAATTGTCTCAAAATGGCCCCCTGGTATCTAAACTCCTCCTTAGTCCAGGGTCTTACTTTTCTAATGAAATATAATCATATCATCTCCCTGTTTAAGAGATCTTATTTTTAAATTTAAATACCGAGTGTCAGGAAGATAGTGGCTGAACCAGTCAGACTATGTGAACCCCAGTGTGAGTGAGTGAGTGTATGGAAAATTTTGAGTATGTGTCAGTGAGTGAGTGGGAGTGGGAGTGGCTGACTGAGTGAGGGCTCAGGAGCAAGTTGCCAGGGTTCCCCTGGTGAAGCGGCTGGTGTCGCCACTGCTTGCCTTGGACCCTAGTGTTTCCTGGGACGTGATTCCCAGGATGCAGAAATCTAGTGCCATTTTCTTTAAATTAAAAAACCCTTGCTGGGAAGAAGATGCTGGGAAAGACTGACTAAGTGGGGACTTGTGAGCAAGTGGCCAGGGCCCCCCAGTGAAGCAGCTGGTGCTGCAACTGCTCTGGTTGGTCTCTAGCACTTTCCCGGTTGCAGAAGTCGAGTGTCTTTTTTTTTTTTTATTTTTTTAGCTGACAAAAGTTTTCCTGCAAAGAAATGGTGGGGAGAGACTACTGGCTCCAGGCTCTGCCTCACCATTACAGCAGGAGAGACGGCCAGATCCAGGCTTTGCCTCATCACTGCAGCGCCTGGCCAGACACTGGCAGCAAGGACTGTGGAGGGAGTCTAGAGGCAGAGTTCCATCGGAGAAGATGAAAGAGGCACCCTGCCACCATCTTGAAAACAGGGCAGGAAAGGGCTCTGATTTGCTCACCATGAAGCAACAGACCGAATCTCTATGACTGGCATATCAACTAGTCAGGGCTTGATCATGACCCAGAGGGAACATCCTGAAACCACAAACTTCAGAGGGACAGGACAAGTGCTGAGCCTCAGGTGCCCCACCTCATGCCTTGGTTCAGTCACAAAGCAAACGGAGTGGCCAGAAAAGGATGAGGAAGACCTCCAAAGAGATCAGTGGTAAATTGGGGCTGATCCAATACCCTTCCTCCCCAGCAATCCTCTGAATGTCAGACCCACACAGTTGGGGCATGACTGAGAGAGACAAACCCAGGCAGATGTCAGGCATAATAGGAGAACTCCATTACAGGATATGCCTGGCTGGGGCACCCCCAGTGAGTACATACCTGGGGAAGAGACAATCCCACAACTTCCCAACAGAGGGGAATCCCCTGACCATATGAGAGGGAGAGGAGAGGACTGCATTCCCTCCCACTCCCATTGACTCTTCTCCTTCCCTAGTTCAGACACTGGGGAGAGAGTGAAAGAGGTGGAAGCTCTGCAGGAGACAGTGGAGAAGATGAGAAGAACAATTACAGAACCTGCCACAAGAAGGGCAGGGTTTTTCCTTTTTTAAATTAAAAAAAATTTTTTTGGCCTGTTTGTTAGTATTTCTATTTTTTAAATATTTTTCCTTTGTGCATGAATGTATATGTGAGGGTTAATCTGCATCCCCTTTTTTCTTTCTTCTTTTGTTTTTCATTTTCTGTTTACATGTGTATGTAAATGATTGAGTGTTCATCTTTCAGGTTTTTTAAAAAAATTTTGTTGGTTTGTTTTTGCTTTTTATTCTTCTATTTTTTAATTTTAGTTTAAGGTGTGTGTGACTATATGTGTGAGGTTCAGTCTGAATTCCTATTATTTTTTCCTTTTTTCCCCCCAGTCTTACTCTTTTTCTTCTACATTCGTTTTGTGCTGTGTGTGTATGCTTAGCTTTCCTGTCATTTTTTGTTATTTTTTGTCTTGTTTCACTTTGTTATTCCAGTTTGTTTTGTTTTGGTGTGTGTGTGTGTGTGTGTGTGTGTGTCTGTGCTCCATTTTTTTTTTTTTGCTTTAGTTTCTTTTATTGTTCTGTGGTTTTTTCTTTCATTTTAAAAAAAACGTTTTATACATCTTATTTCATTTTATTTGTCTCTGTTCCCTCATTGCTCTTACTGTATCTTGGACTCAGGGGGTACACACATGTACCCATTGCATCATCATATAAGTTGGTGGTAGGCAGTAGGTCTCAGGGAACACATACCACAATCAGTGAACATTGTGATTTGCATGTAGTTCTGAGTC